>NC_138768.1:126162717-126222717 GCF_965119305.1 Pelophylax lessonae
CAGGCACTGTCCTCCACATCTGGTGGATTTGCTCAAAGGTTAGACGATTTTGGATCCGTGTTATAACTTTATCTATTCATGGACGTTCTTTTGGGAAAACCGATTGAGGGGGCACCTAAACATACCAAACGTCTTATAGCCTTTGTGTTCACAGCCGCTAAAATTGCGATCGCCCGATCGTGGGGCACCCCTGTAGTGCCGTTCGAGCTACTCAAAGCCAAACTGACCTGGATCGTGATAAATGAACGGATGGTAGCGTTACTGAATGATAAGATGCGATTGTTTGACAAGACCTGGGACCCCTGGTTCCGGTATTTGGCCGGCCCCCCTTAAGGGGGGATCGGGTGCCTTGGTCCCTTCGGACTGTGAATTCTGAGGGCCTACCCCATTGGGGGGTGCTTGACCTGGATGTCGACCCTTCCCTTTCTTACCAGCCGCTACTGTTCTCTTTCCCCTTCCCCCATTCCTTCCCTGCTACCTTTCTCCAATTTTCCATGCTCTTTGGATCTCTCTTTTCTGTCTTGTCTCTCCTCCTTTCCCCACTCTCTCTTCACCTATCAGTGCACTGATAGCCAGATGCTGCCTCCCCTAGTTAAGTGCAATGTATTGGGGTCGGAGGTTGGGGGCGGCCTCCCCCGGGGGCGCAGTGTGTTCCCGTAGGGGCACCGGGGGGGGGGGTTGGGCCCAGATCGCCCGCCCTTTAGTGTTATAGAGCGGGGACTCTGTATCTACCTTGATTTGGTCAATATCTTACTGCTTCTACTGTAATGTTTCTCTGATTCCTGCTTTTACAGATATCTGTATACGTATTTTCATATTTCTTGTTCCACATATGCTGTACCGCCTTCAATCTGTATGGCTGAGCCGAGTTGGCTCATTTTGCACTGTTCAGATCCGCCTGTACGTTTTTTTAGTGGATCTCAATGGTCCCCCCATGCATCCCTATGGGGCATCGGATGTCAGCGGAGACATGTCCGCTGACATCCGATCCGATCCGTCAAATCTGGACGGATGGAAACCCTATTTTCCATCCGTCCAGCAGATCGGATCAGATGGGAACGGACCGATGGTCCGTTCCCATCCGATTCCCCTATAGAGATGCATGGGGAACTGACAGCTGTGTCTCCGCACACAGCGTGGAGACACAGCTGTCATCCTCCTGCTCAGCGGGGGATCGGCAGATCGATCCCCCGCTGAGATAAACGGAGTCCGTCCGACGGACGGACAGTGTGAAAGGGGCCTTACTAAAACTGGAGAATGCTAAATCTTGTGCAGCTGTGCATGATAGCCAATCAGCTTTTAACTTCAGTTTGTTCAATTAAGCTTGGACAAAAAAAAAAAAAAAAATTAAAACAAAAAAAGGGAGATGATTGACTAGCATGCACAGCTGCACCAGATTTTGCACTCTCCAGTTTTAGTAAATCAACCCACTGTGTACAAGAGAAAGGTAATGCTGTCACAAACCATTATGCTTCATTCAGCTACAAAACAGATATAAGTCAAATGTGAATTATTTCACATTTTATGGAGGTTTGGCGTGGTTACATATAACATTTATTTTTTTTGTTTGTTTGTTCATCATAGTCATTTCCACTAGCACTTTAATAAGTGTTACAAAATATTAGGAAATAAAGCAACCGCATGAAAAAATATTTGGACAACAAATAAATACATCCGTAAGAATAAAAGGCCACTATGAATGCTTTCTTTTATCTTTGTGGGAAATCTATATTTTAGGACCTTTCACTAAAGATAAAGCTCACCTTAAAAACATCTTGCTTCTGTAAATTACAAATTCATAGTTGCCCTCACACACAATGTAATTTAATAACCTCTTCTGTGTTAACGATTAGAAAAGTAAAGTGTATGTCCAGTAGAGATGGGCCGAACACCCCCTTGTTTAGTTTGCAGCAGAACTCCCAAACAGGGGAAAAGTTCTGACTCGAATGTGAAAGTGCTCATTTTGAAGGCTTACATGCAAGTAATTGGCCATAAAAGGGGTATGGGGGTCCAGGTACTGCCATGGGGGACATGCATCATTGCAACACTATCGTTTTTTCAGAAGCAGTGACTTATAGTGCAATAATAAAAACCAAAAAATCCTTTAACTATAGTGCCTGGCGGTCCCCTTAGTCTGCCTGTAAAGTGGCACATCTGTAGCATGCATAGAACATGCTGCAGCAAAAATGACATTTTTAAAGATAAAAAATATAAATAAAACGGAGTGGGGAAGACAGATCACACATCATTACATGAGCAGCCCTAAGTCCAGAAAAAAGGACAGCCCACCCCCGCTGCTGAAGAAGAATATGGACCTGTGAAATCACTGGACTGACCTGAAAATGTCAGGAAACAAAGTAGGTAAAAAGGGGTCTTCAGAATGTATGGGGTGATCTGGGGGACTGTCAATTAAGGCTAGCCGCCCACTGCCTCCTCCGCCATCTGACAGTTCTTATATAGGTAAGGGCAAGCAGCAGAGGAGGCAGTAGGTGATCGGCCCTCATGGACAGCAGGGACATTTTTTTTTCTTTTGGGGTGCAGCTGGCAGCGTAATTGATGATGGATTTACATCGGGGGACACTGTTTTTTTATTTTTTAATAAAAGATGTGTCAAAAACTGTCTCTGTGTTTTTATTACTTTTTGACACTTTTTTGGAAAATGGGTAAGGGTACTACCCCATACAAATTCACATTGGTGGGCTGGGATCTGGGGACCCCCTTGTTAAAGGGGGCCTCCAGATTCTGATAAGCCCCCTGCCTGCATACCCCTACAATCACAGCCAGGGTTGTAGGGAAGAGACCCTTGTCCCCACGGTGCTTTGGGGTGGTGGCGTAGAATGCACTGTGCAGCACACAGTGCATTGCAGGGCGTTCGGCAGTGCAAACACCCGCCGAACACCCTGCAAATTTTGGTGTTCCCTGAATGGGGCAAACAGCCACTGTTCGGCCCGAACTCATGCCCATGCTGAACTGCCCCAACTCTAATGTCCAGATATTTTTTTTTTTTTTTCGATAGAGTAGGAAGGAGTCTCCTCCTGTTGGGTTTTACTGCTTTTTCTGCTGCTCTCCATTAGAGAAATTTGAGTTCACTTCTTGTCCTGGTAGCAACAGTTTCACCTGAAACCAAGTGAGAATAAATCTTCAACAGCAATACAAGTAGAAATATAAATAATTCTTGGCACACTAAAGAAAAGTAAAGAAAGCTAGCCTTTTACTGCTGTATGTGTCCTTGTTACAGATTCTCCCTCACTTCCTGTCTGCCAAAACCTTGGTCATCATCACAGTTGGGAGAAATCCCTTATAGGCCCATTGTTGATAGGCTTTCGCTGCTTCTCTCCCCATACACGTCAATAGGAATGCAAAAGCAGTTGAAGCAGGCCAAATGTAGATCAAATGCACTTGCAATTAATTCTGAATAATCTCAGAAGCATCTCAAATAGTGATGGACAAGGTTTTGGGCTTGGTTTTGGAAGATGGGGGCGGGGAGCCTTGTGACATAATTTATGTATTTGGTCAATGATGTGTAGTGCTACTCCTGTAGGAACTGCAGGAGTATTGTCCAGGTCTTCCTCGCAGCCAGGCACACAGTCCCATTCACACATTTCTTCAATAACCAGTCTAGGTGATGTTGCTTTTGTAGTTTTTATTTTTGGATAACTTTGATAGGGTGATGTACAAGTAAATACTTAGGTATTCTTCAGGATAAGCTATATTGAAGGCCGGGGCATGAAACAAACGGTAGACTGCAGCTTGGTAGTAGTAGTTAGAGCTACAAGAGCAGAGTCCCTTTAAGTAGATGATTAGTTGGACAAAGCTCTTCAGGACACCATCCGGTGTCCCCTTTATATAGACCTACGGCTGACTATGTAGTACCAAAGTAGTATTAAAGCACAAAAATCTCCTAGATCTTTCAGCGTATGTACTGACAAGGCCCAAGGACAGCTGGTAACCTCCATCTAACTTCTAAACAAAGCCTTCCCATGATACCAGACAGATCCTCAGAAGACTGCTCCTCTTAGTCAGCTCCCTTTAGCTCCTGGGTCTCAGCTTTCCAGCCCCTCTGGTCACCCACCAACAACAGCTTCTGCCTGGGAGGGCAGTGTGCCCCCCCCCAGGCTGGACTAATTCACTCTGAGAAAGGACCCCGAGCTCAGTGTGCTCACAAAATATATACAGTTGCCCAGCATGCCATCAGAGCCTGTCTCTCTGGCATAGGTCAGGGCTATATCAAGGTTCATGCTGCCATCTGCATAGCTTCACACCTATTATCCAGAAAGTTCTCAATTTTCCTGGATACAGAGGAAGCTAAAGACAAGAGTGGCAGCAGGTGAACACAGTGAGCAGAATATGCTTTTGCCTACCAGATAAATGCAGCCACATTAACTACAGTGTGGCAACTAAATTTCCATATCAAAACACAACTAATAGTAACTTATCTAATCCTAGCACCTACCTATGAGGGTGCTACAGATGTCACAAACATTCCTGCCCCTTTGTATATGTGTAGCTGCAATACAGGGAATCTCCTGCACATAGCTCATTGGCCCAGCAAGGACAACTTGCTTTTGGGTTCTGACCAAATCCAAACTCATACCTAGTGTCAAACTGATTATAAAAACACACTATATAAGCCCACTGACACAAGTCCTAGGACGGAGGTTCCAATCATTCTTTACTGTATTTTCTCTAAAACCTATTGAACGTCAGCTGCCAAAAGTTGCTGCCGCACAAACATTGGCTAGAGCCTAGCAATCAGGGATCCCAACTATTACGCAGGTCAAATCAGAGATGTTGTGGTACTTAGCCAATGAAAAAATGGCTGTTTTTTGAAAATGATGAACGTAAGAAATATAGAACCCCTGGATTTCCAGTTATTTAGGGGGAAACCAATAGGACCCATTGTGGTCACTTTAACCTGTATTAAGCTACCATTTGAGGTTCTGCCCTGTAGGTGGGGGATCGATCCTGGCCCCGCTCCTCTATTCTCCATTTTTTTTTATCTCTTTTTTTTTTGTTCTGAATCTATGTTTTTCTAATGTTTCATTGTTATTACTTACATGTTATGTTTCTCTTTTTGACCCCCTCCTGTGGGGTTATGCTTCTCCTGAAGCTAAAAGTTGCCCACCCACATCGCCAATATTTCTTGAGGGACGTTGTCCCCCTACGCTTTGCAACTCTTTGATGTGGGGCTCACACCCCGGTTACCCACTGGCATTAGTAGAGGTGGCCATTATAAACCCTCATGTGGGCATCGAAGCAAACTCATTTTTTCCTATAAAAATAACAAACATGTTATAGTTACCTGCTCTGTGCAGTGGATTTGCACAGAGTAGCCCAGATCCCCCTCTTCTTGGGGCTTTTTTCTGTGATTCTGGCACCTACCTCCTGTTCAGTGTCCCCACAGCAAGCAGGCTGCTATGGGGGAACCTGAGCTGAGTCAAAGCTCCCTGTGTCCACCTTTTTTCTCCCCTGATTGGCTAGCTGACTTTGGTTGACAGCAGCGGGAGCCAATGGCGCCGCTGCTGTGTCTCAGCCAATCTGGAACAAAAATCTCTGTTGGTTGAGACACTTGTGGACATCGCTGGACAGAGAGGGACCTCAAGTAGGTGTTAGGGGGGTTGAGGGGGGTTCCTGCACACAGAAAGCTTTTTATCTTAATGCATAGAATGCATTAAGATAAAAAAAACGTCTGCCTTTACAACTCCTTTAACTTTGTATCATTGTGAAATTAAATGTTTGTTTGATAATTGTATCTCCACAATCCTTAATATGCCCAATAAAAATAACTGAAAAAAAAAAGTGGTGACTAGCTAACCAAGGTTACAATGTGCTCTTGCACAATATAGAAACAACCTTACAGTTCTCTATTGCAGTCTCCAATTGTCATCTCGGTGGTACGGCATCTACACCCTGTGTGGAAAAAAAACCCATCAGCATGTATTAATGTGCCCTAGTCAAAAGCTCCATCTGCAATGTCAGGCTGAATACACTGCCCTCATCCAATCCGCTCCAATGTTGTCCCTGAAAGTTCCCAGTTATTTTCTAGTGTGCAGCTGTTCTCTATGGAAATGAAGCTTTAAATGGTCGGATGTGCATGGTCATAGTCAGTTTGTTTTTATATTGCAACATGCATGTCAATTTTGAAGCGGCTGGGGGACGCTTTAAGCAAATACCACGCTAGCAACCGTACTGGAATTTATTTAAGTTGAATTTTATTCAATAACGTTCTTTTTAGGAGTACTGCAGCATGGCCTAACTCCATATCACAGCCACTTAGACTGTGCGCTGCTGATATATGTGCAGCTGTGAAACACTGACTACACAGTTATTAGAATATATGAAGAAAGGGCTGAAATTGAGATGCAGCTAAAATATACTTATTCTCAATATCAGAAAAACTATTACAAGACGGTGTACCACATAACTCTGCCGGCGTCTGGCTGTATTTTATGCAGGGATGAAAGTTAATATGACACTAAATTCTCCGGACTATCTCCGTACGCAATCAAACAAGCATTAGACCTTGCCTGCGAGTTGTCTCCTGTATAACACAGGTGATAATGGTACAAAATGTTTTAGCGTATATTTAAAGTGACACTTTCGCATTAATTTTATACTGCCTGTGCCTATGTCCTCCTTTTATTACTAGAGTTTTGTTTTAATAAATAAAGCTTTGCACCTTTAAAGAGCAAGAGCTAAACTGAAACTTGACATAGAAAACAAATACTATATTTACAGATATGTAATATGAATGCAATGGTGCCAGGAGCCTAAATGTCTCCAGACAAAAGTAATAAAATGTTCTTCGCAAAGTTCCCACAGAATGTACACATTGACATCACACACCTTTTTCTTAGATTATATAAAAAGTTACTTGGTGATCCCGCTGTTAAACTGAATAGGACCTGATTTCCTATGATGGGCCAACAACGCTCTTCTGCCGCTATTCAAATGGCCAATCCCACTGGCGTTGTTGACACCGGGAGGCAAAGCCCCTTCAAAATGTATTCAAAAGCACTCAGCCTATCCGATGCTTCCTCCAATGTGCATGGGCTGAAATTTCGTTACTGAGCTTCAGCACCACTGATTAGCGGAAGGTGGCAACCTTACTTCCTGTACAGACGCCAGTACTTAAAGTATAAATAAAGGCAAAAAATATTTTTTAAATTTAGATAGAGTGGAGAGGGATCAGAATGCTTGTCAGTTTTCATTGCAGTCTGTGCCCCCATTAGGGAGATTCGCCCTCTCTATTTGTCCTATCATTGAAAGTGAAAATAAATTTAAAAAATCCCAAATTTTGGGCTGTCTCCAGAAAAGTAATAGAGGGGGAAACCTTCCAATAGGGACACTAGTTCTGGTGACCTGGGGGTCCCCAAGAAATTCCCTTAACCACTTCTGGACCGGAAGATTTTCACCCTTAATGACCAGGCCATATTTTGCGATTCGACACTGCGTTACTTTAACGGATAATTGCACGGTCCTGCGATGCTGTACTTAAATAAAATTGATGTCCTTTTTTCCCACAAACAGAGCTTTCTTTTGGTGGTATTTGATCACCTGTGAGATTTTTATTTTTTGTGCTATAAATAAAAAAAGAGCGACAATTCTGAAAAAAAAAAAACAATATTTTTCACTTTCTGCTGTATAACATTCTCAAAAAAAAAATTTAAAATTAACATCTTTTAACATTTTAGGCCAATTTGTTTTCTGCTACATATGTTTGAAGCCATTAAGGGCTCTATCACACACTCCGTCCGCTGGACGGAGTCCGTTTTTCTCAGCGGGGGATCGAGCCGCCGATCCCCCGCTGAGCAGCAGGAGGACAGCTGTGTCTCCGCGCTGTGTGCGGAGACACAGCTGACAGTTCCCCATGCATTTCTATGGGGGAAATCGGATGTCAACGGACCGTCAGTCTGTTCTCACCCGATCCCATCCGATCCGATCTGCTGGACGGATGGAAAATAGGGTTTCCGATCCCCCGCTGAGCAGCAGGAGGACAGCTGTGTCTCCGCGCTGTGTGCGGAGACACAGCTGACAGTTCCCCATGCATTTCTATGGGGGAAATCGGATGTCAACGGACCGTCAGTCTGTTCTCACCCGATCCCATCCGATCCGATCTGCTGGACGGATGGAAAATAGGGTTTCCATCCGTCCAGATTTGACGGATCGGATCGGGTCGGATGTCAGCGGACATGTCTCCGCTGACATCCGATGCCCCATAGGAATGCATGGGGGGACCGTTCAGATCCGCCAAAAAAACGGACAGGCGGATCTGAAAGGTCCGCCTGTGTGAAAGGGGCCTTACTGTTGACTGTCTCACTACACCTGCTGGAAGTCTATTCCAAGCATTAACTGTCCTTTCAATAAAGTAATACTTTCTAAGATTCGTTTTGAACTTTCCTCCTGCTAGTTTGAGGTCATGTCCCCATGTTCTTGATTTCGGTTTCATATTTAAAAAACTGCCATCCTGAACCTTATTTATCCCCTTCATGTATTTAAAGGTTTTAATCATGTCTCCCCTTTCCCTTGTTTCCTCCAGCCTGTACATATTAAGTATTCGGAAAGACAAATAGAGCAGGTGAATCTCCCCAGTGCAATATACAGTTCAACCCTTGCCCAATCTATCCAAACTTAAAACAATGTTTTTCCTTTACTTACACTTTAAACCTGCACAGGGACATTATTTGGAAAGTTGTGTAGTCAGAACTCTCTATATTGCTGTATGCCTAGACAGTACAGATACAGTAGTTATGCAACACAGCTGTTACCAATCGAGAGTAAGGGCCTATTAGAACCAGTCAGGTCCATTGTACTGCACCTAATGCGTGCTCATTACGTGATGCTGTAATTTGTGTTGCATTTTGGGCAGCGTAACCGACAATAATGCATTGCTAATATGTTGCAGTGCACTCCAATGTAGGTGTGTCCCTTACCCAATTTGAGTGCCATTCATAATGAATGGCACCAAAGGTGTGAACAGCCTATTACATTAGGGTGTAAACCCTAAAGCTCACACACACGTGTGTATGTCTACATATATATTTGACCCCAGTGCAGTGATCTCCCTGCCGGCTCAGTGAAAATGCATAAACACTTCTCTTATGGCAGAACCGGTAAAATCCGGAGATCTTTCTAATCTTTCTGCCGGCACACAGAGCGATAATACTAATGCGCATGGGGTGATTAGGGTGTGCCCAGGCACACCTAGCACACCTTGTGCGCATGCCTATGAATGGCACAGTAGCACTCCAGCACATGTAATTTGCTTTACCGTACATTGGTAATGTGTGTTTTAACCACAGTGCACTGGTATTAATTAACTCTTATGGGTAAATTGCACTGTAACAATCATTTGGACACTGAGAGACTTAGGAAAATATCTTCCTTTCTCAATTTATTGATCCAGTGTATGTTCATGAGGTCTTATTGACAGGTGGAAAAAAGTGCATTACTTCACATGCAAAGGGATTACACCTGTTTTAGGCAATTTCACACGTACCAAAACTCTACCACAGTTACTAAAAAACTGGTGTCCCAATAGCTTGTGAGAATTTGCCCACATGTAATATAAGGTGCCCATAAGCATTAGCTTACAATGTAATGCTCAGGTTTTATTTACATTCCATATATTTTTTATAAACACTATGAATATTATCATCATATTATTTGATTTAAAGAATCTGATATTGTTTTGGTTTAGATGGTATAATTAAAACAGTAATGTAAGTCTTATTTCTTGTATTGTACAAATATATACCAGTACTTTCACTAAAACCACTGGTGACCTGCAGAAAGAGGGTCCAAAAGTCCAATATGATTCCAGCCTTGAAAGGGTTCATCTTCAATGGCAAAAGGCTCTGAAGAAGAAGGCCAGTCCTTAGAAACATGTCAGCCTGAGGGTTCTCATACAGGACCCTGCACTCCCAGGTTCGGTGATTCGAGTAACCAATGAGAGATAACCCCACATGTGGCCTGACGAGCGTGTTTTTAACTTATGTTTGTGAGTAGACATCTTTATGATTTTTTTCATATCTTTTAATACATTTGTTGGATAATGCACTAGGCCAGTGTGCCCTCTTTTCTTTTCTATTCTCACAGCACTGTCAGGATGACCCCAGTCCTAGAGGGCAGCAAGGCATCTATGAGATTATCCATGATTTGACCAGGCACCTGTGATACTATGCAGTCAGCTGACTCTAGTGCAGAAGTGTGTTGTTCTCATCTTTAATAGCACCACAACCTTGCTGCTCTCACAACCTCACTTCTCAATGCAGAAGTTAAGTATAGGAATATAAATTTGGAGATATTCAAGATAAGTTAGTGAGGATGAAAAAAGACACTAGTCCATCTAGTTCACCCAAAAAAAAAAAAAGCAGAAAACAAAGCAAACAAATAGAAAAAAACCCATATACCCAATCCTATACCCACAGCTGATCCAGAGGAAGGCTCAAAACAAAAAAAACAAACAAACAAAAAAAAACAATAATACATGATCCAATTCACTCCAGTGGGGGGGAAAAATCTCTTCCGGATATTCCATGAGACCATTGGATATTCTCTGGATCAACTGCCCACTAAATATTAGAATCCAGTTATATTTTGTGTATTTAAGAATGCATTCAGTTCTTTCTTAAAACAATCTACTGAGCTGGCCAGAACCAGTTCTTGAGGGAGTCTATTCCACATTTTTACAGCTGTTACTGTAAAGAAGCCTTTCTGTATTTGATATTTAAATCTCTTTTTCCCCAGATGTAAAGAGTGCCCTTAGCTCCCTGTAATGACCTGGAAGTGAAAAAAATCTACAGTTTACTTTATGAACTACTTATGTATTTATATATATATATATGTGTGTGTATATATATATATATATATATATATATATATAGATCATATCCCTCTTAACCTCCCTGGCGGTATGATTATTTCAGATTTTAGGTGCTGAAAGTGGTACCATTATTTTGCTAGTAATTCTTAAGGATGAGCAGCCCAAACCAACTATTTATATATGATTTTTTTTTTACTGTGCGTTCTTCTTTATAACAGCCTGGGTATGATAAAGTTTGAAACACAAAATCCTTTTTCTGCAGCTTGTTGCTCCTGGTACCGATTAGTTTTCACAACAATCTTTTCAATAACCTCATCGGTCAAAAAGAGTTGCAGGTATGCCAAGGGGTTGTCATCCTCAACATCCACTTTGATACCAGGTGCTCCAGTAAACGGGAACCATGGGGGCGCTACATGCTCCGTACTGCAGTAGATCGAGCACCAAGTCCGCACATCGCTGGGCACAGTCGCAGGATCATCGCTGAAATCGCTTTCTGCGTCCGATGAC
Organism: Pelophylax lessonae; assembly: GCF_965119305.1. Taxonomy (NCBI): domain Eukaryota; kingdom Metazoa; phylum Chordata; class Amphibia; order Anura; family Ranidae; genus Pelophylax; species Pelophylax lessonae. The sequence continues at coordinate 126,174,050 of NC_138768.1, forward strand.
GAACTTCCCCACGAATCACTATCACTCCATTCTGCGATTCTGTATCGTTGTCGCTGTTCTCCAGCAGGTCATATACTGCTTTTGAGGTGGCGGCGCGCTTTTTTGATGCCATGGTCGCTCTGCAGTATCCAGAGACAAGGTACAGGAAAAATGCAGGAAGAGCAATGGAGAAAGCACTGGGGGGCAATTCAAGGTCAATTTATTTTATTTTAGTAATGTAATCCAATAGGATTACAGTGTATCAGTTTGTTTGTGCTTTTAACTTTTTGAATTTGCCGCCGGTTCCACCCCCCCTGCGAACGTCACATTGCAGGAGACGGAAGTCGGGGGAAGGAAGAGCATCAGGAGGAAGATCTGCCACCGCACACCACCCGCATACATCACTGGATCCCGGGGAAAAGGTAAGTAACCCCTCTTTTCATGCTTCTGGCGGTACCCCGAGTGTGGCTCAGGGTTACCGCTTTTGGCACTGAAATTTAACCCCGAGCCACACTCGGGAATACTGCTAGGAGGGTTAATCACCTCTTCTCAAGAGAAAAAAAATATTCAGTTCAGCTAATGTTTCCTCATAGCTGAGCTCTTCCATGTCTCTTTTAGATTGGTTGCCTTTCTCTGCACTTTCTCCAGTTCTCCAATATCCTTTTTGTGAACTGATGAGCCAAACTGGCCTGCATATCCCAGATGAGGTCTTACTAATGATTTGTTTAGGGGCACTCTCAGCAGTCTATACCACTTTTATTACAATAAAGTATTTTGCCAGCTTTAAAAATTGCAGCTTGGCTTTGCATGCTATTATTAAGCATTTGATCTACCAGAACACCCAGATCCTTCTCCACCATTGACTCCCCCAGCTGTTCTCCTCCTAGTATGTATGATGCATGCATGTTTTGAGCCCCAAAGTTCATAACTTTACATCCATTTGCAGACTGAATTTTCCAAGCCTGTAGACTTTACTTTACATATTAGCTACGTGTAAGTGTCAAACGCTTTGGAAAAATCGAAGTCTACTTTGTCCACAGCCACTCCTTTGTCTATGTTTTTCCTACCTCCACATAAAAATAAAGATTTGTTTGATAACTTCAGTCTTTCATGCATCCATGCTGACTATTGCTTAAAATATTATTTTCTAGTCAAAAACTCATCTATGTGGTCTTTTATTAAACTCTCAAGTATGTTCAGGACTATGGAAGTTAAACTAACCAGTCTATAGTTACTTGGTAAAGACTTTGATCCCTGTTTAAATATAGGCATCACATTGGCATGGTGCCAATCCAGTGGCACCATGCCAGTCAATAAAGAGTTTTCAAAATTTGAAACAATTGCTTAGATATAACAAAGTTTAACTCTTTGAGGACTCTTGGGTGTAAGCCAACTGGTCCAGATCCTTTATTCACCTTTATGTTGTCAAAATGTTTCTGAACAGTGTACATTTTGACACATATATCCAATTTACACTTATTTAAATGCCCAAATGTGGGTTCTAAATTTCTGTCATCAACTGTATCATCCAGTGAGACAGGGCATTTTCTCATCATGTTTCATATAAACCTGCTCCCTCATGCCCCATACACACGTGCAGATTATCTGCAGACTTTTGTCTGCAGACTTACCAAAACCATATAATATGAGGTCAAACCTAAACACTTTCAATTTGTATGCAATCCGGCAGGCCCTTGCACTACATAGAAAAGGTAAGTCTGCAGACAAAAGTCTGCAGATAATCTGCACGTGTGTACGGGGCATCAGGAGACATGGAGAGAAGGTATAATATGTGTGGGAGTAAGAGTGCTATAGCCACCTGTTAAAATCATTCTTAGGAAGAGGCTAAAGGTCAAACCTGAAAAGAAGATTTGACCACAAAATATAGATAGTCCTCAAGAATGTATAATAAAATAGCACTGCTAGCACCTTATATGTCACTCACCAAGATATACAGTATATGTCAACAGAATAAATATCATATTGAGTATAAAAAGACAAAACTGTGGCCAGATTACTTGAAAGTAAGAGACAGATATCTCCCAGCTGGCTAATTCTAGAGATTCATTCACAGGAAGTTTTTAGAACTTTTATGTAGCTGTAACCAACAGTGCAAATTTGCTTGATATGTCATGCAGAACCACAGGCAGAAAAAATAAAAAATAGTGGAAACTATTCTACTCACAAAAATGTTGTGCTTCATGCAACAAACAAGTGCAATAATCCAAAGTATTCATCAAAGTGCTCTTCACACCATGCAGTAATCCAGTGTGTTCACTCCACACCCAAGTGCAACAAATCTACTTATCTTTAGCAAATTACCCCTTAATTAAGCTTCTGAAGTGTAAAATAACGTATATCTTTCAATGGGCCCAATCCTTCTAGCAACAGGCAGCTCAAGTGTTATCTCTCCACTCCTTCCTTGCAAGCAACCATACTCAATGAGAATGGAGAAGAGGGCCCATAGTGTATACTGATAGACTTTATTGGCCAATTCCACACGTTTAAAAACACTCCCAAGCTTGTCAGAAGAAGTAGCTTGAATCATACAGAACTTGCAGTACCTCAAACTTTAAAACCTGTGTAATTCTGCTCAAAAACAGAAGCTCCAAGTAGCTGCATGCATAACATCACTTGTGTGGCTCCTCCCTACAATGTTCTGAAGAAGTCCCTAATTGGACACAACATGTTAGGGCAGAGCCACGCGAGTTACGTTATTATGCATGCAAGTACTTGGACTGCCGCTGCTGTTTGTGCTTATAGACCTTTTCTGTAAGAGGTCTATTTATGATTTATGGTTGCTTGCAAGGAAGGAGTGGAGTGATTTACCTTTGAGGTGCCTGTTGCAGTGAAGATTGGGCTTATTGGAAGATAGACCTCTTTTTAAACTTGAGAAGCACTGTTAGATCTCCTGTAATTTAAGGGGTCACAGGTGAGCAGATTTGATGCACTTGGGTGTGGAGTGAACACACTGGATTACTGCATGGTGGGAAGAGCACTTTGATTAACAGCTTGGATTATTATATTTCTTTGTTGTATGAATTTTGGTATTTTTGTGAGTGAAATAATTGTATTTATAAATATTTTTATATGACAACAGTGAGCACTGTGATGTATCCTTCTCTTTGAGTTATTGTCAGTTTGGGAAGAAACGGTGGTTTGAATGTTGCAGTTGATGAGAAGTGGTGGAACCCACCTTTCGTTTTTTGATGACAAATGCGCTTGTAGACCTTTTCTGTTGTAAGAGGTCTATTTATGAACGCAAGCAATATAGGCACACATATTCTGGAGTGAACCTTGTAAATATTACCTCATATGTGTTAGTAATCTTACTGAGGATAGAATTTGAAAACATTTTTGAATAGTGCGGTATTTTGTGTTTTGGGACTATGATATGAATTAATGACATTGTTTTTATGCTGTGGTAAGTTTAAGGTATAGGTAAATATTCTAATAGAGTTATTAGCACTACACTGTTATTTTGTTTTGACTTTTAAACTTGGGTATGAAATACTTTCCAGTGCTGGCTAGCGTTAATTATTTATGTTATTGAGGTTAGGCATAGCTGTGCATGCAGGTTTTCTTGTATTATACCAGTTACATACATACATACATTACAAAGATTTTAGCACACTTCATTACACAATCTTTCTTTTTTCTTACTGCCTACTTACTACCTGCAGACACTTACTACTACCTAAAGGCTGAGTAGGAGGGTCTTTCTGCTATAGTCACAAGACCAGTCCCTAATGCTGAGCGGAAAACTGAAGTGAGTCAATCACATGAGCTGGAATTTTAATTTCTGGAGAAATTATGTGCGCCAACAGTATGCAAAAATAACTCAATACAAGATAGCCATATTTACATGTTCTTGCTAAACTTGGAAAATTATAGCTGTCAGCATGTGAAACTAGAAATTTAATTCCTAATAACACTAAATTACAAAAAGACGTGTGTAACAATTATATTTGTTATATTGATTTGAACAAAACTAGAGATACCCTTTAAGCAATGGTGAATATATGTTGGTGCTAATATTTAGAATAATTTGGTTAGCTTTGCTAAACTCTACCATCTGCTATTCACTTGAATCACTTTTCCTTTTAACAAATAGGTACATCTTCTGCTAGTAATCATTAAATATAGGCCCTGTTTTTAAATGCTAATCAAAACATATGAAACAAATAAAAAAAACGAGGCTTAGCTAAAATTTCACATCTCCCCTTATTCATAAATTGAGTTTCTTCTAGGAAGAGATCGCTCCCCCCATGGCTGTGGGGAGGGCAAAGCAAGCAGCTGGGTTGTAGGAGTAATAAAGAAGGAGAATCAATAGGCCATGCAATGGAGCCAAGGTGCTGCCATTTATCACACCGCTTCTCTGACTCCAATCATTCATCATGCTCAATGAGGCAGCAAATAGGAAAATGACTATTTGTATCAAACACATCTGCACTCATCCACTGAGGTATTTTATTCCCATTAACTCTGAAAGTAAAATACGCAGAGTTTTCTAGCTCCTTTCAGCTCAGGATGGCAGAAAGAAATTCATAGTACAGGACCATAAAAGGCTGTCTCACTTTACACTCAGTGCAAACATACAAGTTTTTTTTTTATTCTGCATTAGGACTGCATATATATTTTTGGCAACAAATGCTCTTAGCCTTCACACCATGATAAGACGACCATGGTGATCCAGCAAATACTCATTATGTTACCTCTCAGTGGTTCCTCTCTCTTGCCATAAATTAGCCCTTCTAAGTGGCGCGGAAGCTAATTTCCTTAAGTCTTTTGGAAGATCGGATGCAAATGGGAGGATTATTATCATTATGGTGTAATATCCCATGAAATAGGAGCATCATTAGAGGGTCCTTTTTATGGTCAGCACAAGTTTATTTCCAGCTAGAAAATATGAGGTTGTGGACTTCTTCATGACCCAGGAAACTTATGTATGGGCATATCAAGATAGAAGGTATAGATGACCCTAAAAATGTCTTTTTGGGCATCAAATATTTGCATGTCAAATATATATCACTGGATTAGGTTATGCATAGAACAACATGGTGATGCTATTATGTAATTAAGGTAAGTAAAAAAAATGTAGGAGAGCACTTGATTTGTTCAACAAAGTCAAAGGATTTTGATAACCAAGCTATGTAGACCTAAAAATATAGCCAGTTAACAATGTTATCCCAATTTCTGAAACTACAGCGGCTGCTTATACACAAATTAGCTAATTTTCTAAACTGGATAACTGCAATAGGTTGTAGTGGGTGTCCACCATCTAGATCAACCTCCACCATTGCATTGTCACTAGAAGGAGAAAGTTCCTTTTGCTCTAGATCAGTGTTTCCCAACTCCAGTCCCCAAGTTCCCCCAACAGGTCATGTTTTGAGGTTTTGAGGAAAAACATTGGTCTAGACAACATAGCTTTTTGTTTTTGAATCAAACTTGCAGGGTATAACATACTGAGGAGGGGGGATGTGTCAGCAACAGGTGTGACCAGAAATGTGTGGACTGACACAGAGAACATTAGACATAATTAAGGTGTAAAGAATATAATTTATTTAAAAATAAGTGAATAACACAAATGTAAACGCACCTCCAGAAAACTATAACTGTGTAAATCCAATCAGATACCCAAACAATAGTGACACACAGCAAACAACTGCTCAAACCAAATATATACAAAACAGGATAAATGAATAGTAATAGTAACAGAGCCGGGGTCATACACGGGAGATCAAGCAGAGGGAGCTGGGAGCAAGACAGAACAGAGAGAGGGTTGCAGGAGACGGAGTAAGCAAACAGGAAGGAAGGAATCAGGCTGCAGGGTCAGGATCAGAGTCCAGGATCAGGATACAGGGACACAGGCATGCAGGTCAGGCGCACATGGAGACAATACCAAGGCAGTGAGAAGAAGCATACACAGGGTTTAAATATACTTCCTGCAACCAGCATCAGGTGATGACTGATTGCATAAGATGTTCGCTTCTGACTACTGAGAGACACCCGCTGGTGGACACTGGAACTGCAGCTTATGGATCTGGGAGCTACAGTGCCACCAGCAGGTGAGCTCTTTCCTGACAGTACCCCCCCCTCTAAGGAGCGGCCTCAGGACGCTCCAAAAAACCCTAGCTAAACCAGTCCATAAAAGACAGTCATTTGCTGCACAAATCCAGAGCAAAAGTTCCTTGTAGGCTGAAGAAGTGCCGGGTTCCAAGCGAGATGCCCCATTGCCAAGATCCAACAATAGGCAAAGTGTCCCACCGCCTGGGTCAGGTGACTGACTGGGTATCCCACCGCTGAGGTCAAGCAACTGGCTGGGTGTCCTGCTGGCCAGATCCTCTGACATGTACAGAATTTGATACTTCAAGTCCCTCAGAACAGCAGGTACCCCATTGCTGGGGTCCCACGAGTTGCCTGCAGACTTAGCCATGGGGTCATGTGACAATACCAGAACTCTGACACAGAAGTGTCTCGCCATAACCAAGTAGCTTGCCTGGTTTTCAGGACTTACTCTGCACTTCAAAAGCCACCTAGGTATCTCTGAGGCACTGGTTACCTGACCCGGGTCCCCTAGTGCACCCAAAGCTGGGGCAAGCGCATCCGGATCATGGAGAGGCACAGATAGTACCCCTCCATTCCCCAGGAGCTTACCATGACCAGGGCCATGAAGGCAAATGCAGCTACTAGTTACCATGGGCATGTCCGGACCACCAGGCTTTGGAGCCATAGGAACAACACTCTGCCAGAGGGACTCAACCGACAAACGAATCTCAGGCCAAACAGGTAGCCCATATAAAGCATGCGAGGACTCAGAGCTTTCAAACCCATTAGCAGGTGAACACTTTGTTTTTGCATGACAGTCCAACCGAGCAGCTGGTATTGAGTCAGTAGAACCCGGCTGGGTGGTAAGTAGAAGAGAAGTAAGATCAGGCTGGTCAATGGTAAAAGGATCATCAGACGCATGCTGGACATCAAGCATGGGATCATCAGGCTGGACATCTGTCACCGGATCAGAGGCAGAAGAAGGCAGGTTGTCAGACAGCAGATCCCTAGGGGTAGACGTGTCATCGAGCAGCAGACCATCAGAGGCAGGCAGGTTGTTAGGGACAGGATGTCCAGAGACAGGCTGGGCATTGGGCACCTGCCCCTTTGGCTGGGCAACAGGGACCGAAACTTCAAGCTGGGCAACAGGGACCGAAACTTCAAGCTGGGCAACAGGGACCGGAACTTCAAGCTGGGCAACAGGGACCGGAACTTCAAGCTGGGCAACAGGGACCGGAACTTCAAGCTGGGCAACAGGGACCGGAACTTCAAGCTGGGCAGCAGGGACCGGAACTTCAAGCTGGGCAGCAGGGACCGGAACTTCAAGCTGGGCAGCAGGGACCGGAACTTCAAGCTGGGCAGCAGGGACCGGAACTTCAAGCTGGGCAGCAGGGACCGGAACTTCAAGCTGGGCAGCAGGGACCGGAACTTCAAGCTGGGCAGCAGGGACCGGAACTTCAAGCTGGGCAGCAGGGACCGGAACTTCAAGCTGGGCAGCAGGGACCGGAACTTCAAGCTGGGCAGCAGGGACCTGGAACTTCAAGCTGGGCAGCAGGGACCGGAACTTCAAGCTGGGCAGCAGGGACCGGAACTTCAAGCTGGGCAGCAGGGACCGGAACTTCAAGCTGGGCAGCAGGGACCGGAACTTCAAGCTGGGCAGCAGGGACCGGAACTTCAAGCTGGGCAGCAGGGACCGGAACTTCAAGCTGGGCAGCAGGGACCGGAACTTCAAGCTGGGCAACAGGGACCGGAACTTCAAGCTGGGCAACAGGGACCGGAACTTCATGCTGGGCAGCAGGGACCGGAACTTCAGGCTGGGCAAAAGGGACCGGAACTTCAGGCTGGGCAAAAGGGACCGGAACTTCAGGCTGGGCAAAAGGGACCGGAACTTCAGGCTGGGCAAAAGGGACCGGAACTTCAGGCTGGGCAAAAGGGACCGGAACTTCAGGCTGGGCAAAAGGGACCGGAACTTCAGGCTGGGCAAAAGGGACCAGAACTTCAGGCTGGGCAAAAGGGACCAGAACTTCAGGCTGGGCAAAAGGGACCAGAACTTCAGGCTGGAGCAGTTTGGCTGGCGTGGAAGTAGGCTGGAGCAGATCGGCTGGCGTGGAAGCAAGCTGGAGCAGATCAGCTGGCGTGGAAGCAGGCTGGAGCAGATCGGCTGGCGTGGAAGCAGGCTGGAGCAGATCGGCTGGCGTGGAAGCAGGCTGGAGCAGATCGGCTGGCGTGGAAGCAGGCTGGAGCAGATCGGCTGGCGTGGATGCAGGCAGATCGGCTGGCGTGGATGCAGGCTGGAGCAGATCGGCTGGTGTGGAAGCAGGCAGATCCGCTGGCCTGGAAGCAGGCAGATCCGCTGGCGTGGATGCAGGATGGAGCAGATCCGCTGGCGTGGATGCAGGCAGATCGGCTAGTGTGGAAGCAAGCTGAAGCAGATCGGCTGGCGTGGAAGCAGGCTGGGGTAGATCCGCTGGCGTGGAAGCAGGCATGGATGCAGGCTGGAGCAGATCCGCTGGTGTGGATGCACAATTGGATAGTGGCAAGATTTTGCAAGTTGGGAAAAACTTTCGTTTCTTTTTGGGTTTTGCCACTGAGGTTCTGCATGTGAACACAGGGCTGTGAGTAGAGGGAGCAGCTGGTAGCAAAGAAAAGCTGGGGGATTTTGAAAAAGAGGGAGCAGTAACTAAGGAGGATTTCTGAAGGATTGGTGCAGACAGTGGAGAAGAGGTAAGCTTCAAGGAGTTAAAGGCAGGGTAGGTGCAGCAAGTGGGAACAGGGTACTGACATATGGTTGGTAGAAGGGTAAACTGGGCTGCAACTGTGGTTGCTGTGGGTGATGGAGAGAGAGATGTTTGAGCAGGCAGGTGTCTAGCAGTAGGAAGGGGTTGTTGCAAACTGACTGAAGCTGAGTGCAATATATCTGACCATGCTTGTAATAACGATTGAACAAGATTCAGTTTACACTCTGCCTGTCTGACAAGAGACTGCACTGCATTAATACAATCTACTAGCACCTGTTGGGAACATGCTGAATAGTGCTCAAAGAAATAAGAGGAGTCATCCTCCAATAACCATACCAGTGATTCTACCTGAGCCATACTAAAGGGGGGAGAAAAGTCATCACTTTCTTTAGGAATACTGGACAAAGCCAACTCTGCACAAACTTGAATCAATGGCTGAACATCATCAAACAGCATCCTGCCCTGATCAACTAGGGAATGAGCAAGACGAATGCATTCTAACAGCTGGTCCCTGGCCCACTCCTTTAATATCTGGCAGCAGTATTCCTTTTCCTCTGTCACCAGCAAAGAAAAGTAAATTACCTCCTCAAGATGCATCTTGCCACAAACAACAGAGCTAAGATGGCTTCTCTGTGCAGCCACTTCTGGTCAGGACTGGCCTTGGTATTCTGTCAGCAACAGGTGTGACCAGAAATGTGTGGACTGACACAGAGAACATTAGACATAATTAAGGTGTAAAGAATATAATTTATTTAAAAATAAGTGAATAACACAAATGTAAACGCACCTCCAGAAAACTATAACTGTGTAAATCCAATCAGATACCCAAACAATAGTGACACACAGCAAACAACTGCTCAAACCAAATATATACAAAACAGGATAAATGAATAGTAATAGTAACAGAGCCGGGGTCATACACGGGAGATCAAGCAGAGGGAGCTGGGAGCAAGACAGAACAGAGAGAGGGTTGCAGGAGACGGAGTAAGCAAACAGGAAGGAAGGAATCAGGCTGCAGGGTCAGGATCAGAGTCCAGGATCAGGATACAGGGACACAGGCATGCAGGTCAGGCGCACATGGAGACAATACCAAGGCAGTGAGAAGAAGCATACACAGGGTTTAAATATACTTCCTGCAACCAGCATCAGGTGATGACTGATTGCATAAGATGTTCGCTTCTGACTACTGAGAGACACCCGCTGGTGGACACTGGAACTGCAGCTTATGGATCTGGGAGCTACAGTGCCACCAGCAGGTGAGCTCTTTCCTGACAGGATGACACGCAACTACACAACTTTGGTTATACATTTACCTGACTCCTGTTCCCTTATAGCTTGTGCTGTCTAACCTGTCCCTCTCTAAGCTGTAAAAAATCTGGTTAATCCTGCCAGTTCCTGTGTCCCCCCTCTGTGTGCTGACCACGGCAATCAAGGCTGCTGAGCCCTAAATACCATGGTTAGTTTACGTGCCTCCATCATTCACAGCTCTGCTTCCCCCCCCCCCCCGCCTGTCAGCTCCTGTGTCTGTGTAAGCTGTCTCCACCCCCCCCCCCCATCCTCCTGCCACTAGTAGTAGTAGTACAGAAAATTAAAAAAAAAATGTAATTGCCAGGCCCTCTTTTTTATCATTGCACATAATGCACAGTTTAAGTGCTTTTTTTTTTTTTAAACAACAACTCTAAATACCTTTTTATTTAGATATCTTCAGGCCGGTGGTCATGTGAACTTCCAGCTGACATAAAAGGGAGATCTCGGCCCCTCCCACTATAGCCCTGGATTGGAGAAGGAGAGCGGCCAGGAGTCACATGACCGGCCTGAAGATATCTGAAAAAAACACTTACACTGTGCATTGTGCATTATGGCTGGAAAACATAGAGGGGCTGGCAGTGATTTACTTTGTAAAGGTAACAACCACTTTAATGTAGCTTCAATAGTAATTTTTAATCTTTTAAATCTGCAGCCTTAATTAAAATAATACCTGTTGATCCCACCATAAATATCCTTGTTTAAAATGTCATCTACCACCAATCAGAATAAAACCTGTCCTGAGCATTTTAGGGAAGTGTATATTTGTTTTTTACCTATTTTATTTATTTATTTTGGTCAATGTTACCCTGGTGGGATGATTGTTTCCGATTTTAGATGCTGAAAGCGGTATGTATATATATATATATACATACATACAGCTGCAAGAAAAAGTATGTGAACCCTTTGGAATGATATGGATTTCTGCACAAATTGCACAAATTGGTCATAAATGTGATCTGATCATCATCTGAGTCACAGCAATAGACAATCACAGTCTGCTTAAACTAATAACACACAAAGAAGGAAATGTTGCCATGTTTTTATTGAACACACCATATAAATATTCACAGTGCAGGGGGAAAAAGTATGTGAACCCCTAGACTAATGGCATCTCCAAGAGCTATGTGGAGTGAGATGACAGCCAACTGGAGTCCAATCAATGGGATGAGATTGGAGGTGTTGGTTACAGCTGCCCTGACCTATAAAAAACACACACCAGTTCTGGGTTTGCTTTTCACAAGAAGCATTGCCTGATGTGAATGATGCCTCGCACAAAAGAGCTCTCAGAAGACCTACGATTAAGAAATGTTTAATTGCATAAAGCTGGAAAGGGTTATAAAAGTATCTCTAAAAGCCTTGATGTTCATCAGTCCACAGTAAGAAAAATTGTCTATAAATGGAGAAAGTTCAGCACTGCTGCTACTCTCCCTAGGAGTGGCCGTCCTGTAAAGATGACTGCAAGAGCACAGCACAAACTGCTCAATAAGGTGAAGAAGAATCCTAGAGTGTCAGCTAAAGACTTACAAAAGTCACTGGCAAATGTTAACATCCCTTAGTGAATCTACAATATGTAAAACACTAAACAAGAATGGATTTAATGGGAGGATACCACAGAGGAAGCCACTGCTGTCCAAACAAAACATTGCTGCACGTTTACAGTTTGCACAAGAGCAACTGGATGTTCCACAGCAGTACTGGCAAAATATCCTGTAGACAGATGAAACCAAAGTTGAGTTGTTTGGAAGAAACACACATCACTATGTGTGGCGAAAAAGAGGCACAGCACACCAACATCAAAACCTCATCCCAACTGTGAAGTGGTGGGGGCATCATGGTTTGGGGCTGCTTTGCTGCTTCAGGGCCTGGATGGATTGCTATCATCGAAGGAAAAATGAATTCCCAATTTTATCAAGACATTTTGCTGGAGAACTTAAGGCCCTCTGTCTACCAGCTGAAGCTCAACAGAAGATGGGTGTTGCAAAAGAACAATGAGCCAAAGCATAGAAGTAAATCAACAACAGAATGTCTTAAACAGAAGAAAATACGCCTTCTAAAGGGGCCCAGTCAGAGTCCTGACCTCAACCCGATTGAGATGCTGTGGCATGACCTCAAGAAAGCGATTCACAGCAGACATCCCAAGAATATTGCTGAACTGAAACAGTTCTGTAAAGAGGAATACTCCTGACCGTTGTGTACGTCTGATCTGCAACTACAGGAAATGTTTGGTTGAAGTTATTGCTGCCAAAGGAGGTTCAACCAGTTATTAAATCTAAGGGTTCACATACTTTTTCCACCTGCACTGTGAATGTTTACATGATGTGTTCAATAAAAACATGGCAACATTTCATTCTTTGTGTGTTATTAGTTTAAGCAGACTGTGATTGTCTATTGTTGTGACTTAGATGATGATGATCAGATCACATTTTATGACCAATTTGTGCAGAAATCCATATTATTCCAAAGGGTTCACATACTTTTTCTTGCAGCTGTATGTATATATATATATATATATATATATATATATATATATATATATATAAATAATATATATATATATATATATATAGCATTAGGCAGAAGATCCGGCCGTATGCTGCAGGAATATATTGCGGGATCCCAGGGACAAGGTAAGTAACCCCTCTTCCAGTATCCAGCGATTCTCCCTGGCGGTACCCCGAGTGTGGCTCTAGGTTACCACTAATGGCACTGAAATTCCACCCCGAGCCACACTCGGGAATACTGCTAAGGAGGTTAATTAGTTTAATTTAAAAATGAACTTAATTTTTTTTTTGTTTTAGTCTATTAGTCAAAAATATTACATATTGATAATTTTCTATCCAGTCAGTAGGTGAAAGATTAGTAATTTTCATACCATGACATCTTCCCAGATGTGCTGAAAGAATTCAATTGCTTAAAGAATTGGAAAGAGAAGCTAGTTTGTAGGAGTAACAAAATAAAGAAAAGTAATAAAGGAGCTGCAGATCATGCTATTCTGCTGTGCTGTCTCTTTAGATAACACATAGTGCTCTGGGAATCCTTTGTCATGTATGTGCTTTTTTTTTGTCAAATAAAGATTGTATAAATTATACTACCAGAAGTTTGTGGACACCTGGCCAACATGCTTATTTAGGCTTGTTGAACATTCCATTCCAAAACCATAGGCATTAAAATGTACTTGCCCCCTCCCGCAATAACAGCCACCACTCTCCTGGGAAGGCTTGCCACAGGATAATAGATGTAAACGTTATGGGTCCACAAACTTTTGGGCATAAAATAAAGATAGTGTAAAAAAGAGATGCAGAACAAAATGTAACACCCTATAAACTTAAAAAATAAAAAGCTTCATTTATAAAAAAACAGAATAAAAATAAATAAAGAGCTAAAGTAAAATTGACCAAACACCATCAAAAATAAAACCTAACCCCTCCGTGCTATATTAAATCAATTCAGTGTTCAAATAATATATCCTACAAATCCTAAACTGTGAAGTGAACCAAAATAATCACCAGCTGTTGTACTATAATACCCTATAGACATTAAAGTGATTGTAAACCCTATTTTGTTTTTATCTAACAAACATGTCATACTAACCTGCTCTCTGCAATGATTTTGCACAGAGCAACCCTGATTCTCCACTTTTCGGGTTCCCCACCGACACTCATGGCTCCGCCTCTTCTTTGTGTGACTCCATAGGAAGTGGTTTCCTATTGTGACACACCTGCAGACTCGATTGACACAGACAGCGTGGCTCGCCCCACCCCGTCTCCCTCATCACAGGATTTGATTGACAGCAGCAGCAGGAGCCAATGGCTCCCATTGCTTTCAATCTGCCCTGTTGGGGGGGGGGGGGACTGCATTGAGAACGGGCTCAGGTAAGAATAAGAGGGGACGGGGAGGGAGCTGCACATGCATATCAAATGCATTAAGGTAAAAAAAAAAAAGCATCCACCATTGCAATCACTTTAAATTATATGAAGATACAACAAAGTAGTTTCCTTTATAAAATATCGCACTAGTGCTGTGTTTTATGAGATTCACTTTGTGGTAAAAAAAACATTGAAGTTTCCTTTTTAATTTGATTGGTGACACTGGATGCAGAGGTAGAGAGAGAGGAGTGAAGCTGCACAGATTCAGGGAGAACTCTACCAGTAACTATGTGAGGTGCTCCCTTGATTTTGGCAGCAGTGGATTGCTTATAACTCAAATTGTGGTAAAGTTAATTTAACTTTTAATTTTAAGGACAGCTGTAGCTCCTGTATAGTGCACTTATTAGCTTCATGTCTTGCTTAGAATGGCTGTTTAATAAACGGTTTGCTATTTTTATTGTTTTGGCCAGAAGTTCCTTCTTCATAATATATTCAATGAATTACTTTGTTCAGTTGTAAACTGTTATTTTACTTTCACAAGCATGGTGCTTGGAATCTGTATTCATAGGACCTTTCTCATTTTTTTTTTTATTTTATGCTCAATTTCATAGTTTTCTGTGCTATTTTAAGAACTATTCTTTGTATCTCATCTGCTGTGAAATAATACAACTGCTTACAATATCTACAATGTCATTTATTATACCCCTGCCTGGGAAAATGTACTCCAGGTCTAAGATCTCAGTTGAAAAGGCTTCTTGATGTAAAAAGTTGGAGTTGATTATTACTAAAGCAGTGGAGTTTTAAATTGGAGTAGTATCAAACCCTAAATTAGTAAAAAATAAATGCTGTACATACATTTACAAGGTTCAGAAGCACCAACCCCCCCCCCCCCCACACTCACGACAGTTCCTGGGGCTCTCCTGTTCCACTGGGAAGCATGGGAATGCTGCAAACTATTGAGCCAGTTGCCCTTCCTTCCTTAAGACAGAAGTTTTGAGGACTTCCAGTTTGAGTGTTTGTTTACCTGGCTGGTATTGATCCATGGAGAAGTTGGAGGACAGAAGAGGGATCAGGGGTCTAACAGGCCCCTGTTCTCTCCATAAAGAGGACCTTTCACTGTCCAAGCTATCACAAAGGAATGTTGTTCATACCTTGTGATAGCAATAAAGTTGAAAAAAAAATGTAACAAAGTTTTTTTAAATAAAATAAATAAAAAATGTTAAAAACATTTTAAGCACCCCTGCTTGTGCTTACGTGTAACTCAAAGGTGCACGTAGGTCCTACACACATACAGTATGTAAATGGTGATTGCACTACACATGTGATGGATCACCACCAACATCAGAGTGAGAGCAATAATTTTAGCAGCAGAGCTCACTTTAAACTCTATGGAGATTTTTTGATACCGTAGTTTGTTGCCATGTTTTGACATGTTTGGTATCTATTTAATCAACATTACCATCATCTTTTATATTTTACCAGAACATTGGGTATTATATTGTGTTTGTGTGCACTAAAATGCATTCAGGTTGTATTTTTCCTGAAAATTTGCATTTGATAAATGGCTGCACAAATATCGTGCAACATAAAAAAATTGCAACCATTGCACCATTTTTTTTCCAGGACCTCTGCTTTGTGAAAGTATACGGTATACTGTTTGTGGGTTCTATGTAATTTTCTAGCAAAAAATGCTGATTTTATTGTGTAAAAAATGTCAAAAAGTGGTAATTAACCAATCATGTCATTAACATTGAAATATAGGTAAAAATTATGGATTTTTTCTTGACGTAAGTGGATAGTTGGAGTAAAGGCAGCTTCACCTTATTCACTAAGCTAAGTGAACATTCTCCTACATAGATCAAGTTAGTCATTTGTGAATAATGTAACCTTGAATCTCCAGACATGCATACAAATGTTACATTTTATTTCTTATTATCATAATATGAACCATAATTACGATTATCCTTTGCAATAATAACAGTGAAAACTAATGCAGTAGCCTTTTTTCCAAGTCTGATTGCTCAGACTGAACTTGAACCTGCTCCCATCATACAATATCTGGCTGCTTCTAAGCCCTAATTTCAACAACGTTTATGGCATATAGAGTTTTTCCTTCTATCCCTCAAGGCTTTGTTGATTTTGGTGCAGTGGACCCAGGTTGTATGTTTATGCTGTTATTGGGCATGTAAACTAAGCAGTTCTGCTAGGTGCTTGGGGTAATGTGTCTGACATTTGTCTCCCTCAGCAATTCATTGACGGTTAAATGTCTCCTTTCATTCAGAGTAAGTGTGAAGGCCTCTGCTGACTGGTGCTCTAACTAGTGGATCAATGCTATAGGAATTCCTGTTTGCTTTACTATAATCTGCACATGTAGGACATTTGTGACAATCCTCATTTGTAAAAAGGCATTTAATGCAGTCTCGAAACTCTACCAATGTAAAAATGAACACATGTATCCTAGTTATTACACATTTTGTGTATTCTTTATGTCATTATTTCCTCACTTAGTGTGTTTGGGCTATCAAATGAAATAGAGTCAATTTGATACACGGTCGGTAACATATTTCTAATGCTGTTGCTGACAGCCTAAGTGTATAAATTGTTATCTGGGACAAATGTTTGTGTTCCCTAGATTGTTCTAAAATACATTCAGTTCATAGTGGTTTATTAAAGCTGAATACACAAGAGAAATGCAAAAGGCAACTGGTTTACCTACCAAAAGATTTGTAATTCACCCGGCAGCCCAGCCAGGTCCTTGACCTCCACGGCATTAACAACACAGCTGGGTCTGGAACTCTAGGTAAAAAAAACACCCTCAGCTTACAGACTGGGCAATGATCCTGCAGCAGAACACTGATGAGGTCATCCTTCTGTTCATTCTGATATTCAACTGTTCATTGTCACTTAAATTAACCGAAAACTGCAATTTTTTGTCATCGAATTAATCATTTTATTTCTCAGGAAACTCCTAAGACGTGGTTCCCACTGAAGTTTATATTCTCACCTTTCTCACAAGGATGTTAAAAAAATTGTCATTCTCAGATCGCCCCAATTATGTAGAAATCACTGAAGAAAAAAATGAACCCCTATTATTGGAATGTCAAAGGCAGAAGATAGGTGCTAGGAAATGTCTCTTAACAAATACATCAACTTTATCACCAATGTGTGCGGCCCTACTTTACAAAGTGCTTTAATGTGCTTCAGTGGGAATGTATCTAAACAAATACGTAAACGCGCACCATGAATTAAAGTGCTCCATGCTTCAAATATATGTATGTACAACATATGTATTAATCACAAAACAGAAAACTGCATATTTCATATAAGTATATCCATTAAAATCTGTGTAATGTAAACAAAAGTGCTCAGTTCCAAAATAAAAGTTCATGTTCTGTGCTCCAGGTGCAACATCCCATTCTCCCCTCTTTTTGTGTCCCCACTCACCAGAAAGGTAAGTTTTCAGCGCTTTGGATTAGGGATCGATCAATTATTGGCAAAGCCGATTATCGGAGGGCCGATATTCACTTTTCCCGATATATCGGTATCTGCCCCGAAACTTGCCGATATTGCCGATAGCTAGCCACCCACCACAGGGTGCCAACAAGCCAGCCCCCAACCACAGAGTGCCAGACAGCCACCCAACACAGGGTGCCAGCCCGCAAACCACCCACAACAGGATGCCAGACAACCAGCCACCACCCACCATGCTTTCTCTTTTGATTACGTATTGGCCAAGGCAAAACAATGGCTGACAGAAGATAATCAACAGGAGGTGCAGGAGGTTCCTGCCAAAAAGACAAGTCAGGAAGAGCAGGTTTCTAATCTGGAAGAGCAGGATGCTGCAATACGAGAAAAATGTCCAAAAAGACAACGGACAGAAGAGAAACTTCATCGTGGTCGAATAGATGCCATGTTCAGTGTTTTATTGGGGCCTCATGCAGAGGATTCTTCTGAATCAGCAATAATGACCCTGGATGATGAACTTCATCTCTATTTAAAGGAACCAGTAATTAACAGAAGAAGTGATCCTCTTCAGTGGTGGAAAGAAAATGAGGCATGCTACAAAAGACTTGCTTCTCATGCTAGAAGATACCTTTCTGCTCCTCCTTTCTTGGTACCAAGTGAGTGTGTTTTTAGTGAAGTGGCAGCAATATATGAAAAAAACAGAGCCCATTTAACTGGTGAACATGCTGAAATGTTATGCTTTCTGCACTATAATATTGTTCTACTTAACTAGGAGTATTGAAAGTGAGTAGTACTGGTGTCCAGTCCACTGTCTTTTGCACTGCAGCTACTAGATTTAATCATTGCAGACAGTGAATGCACTACTGCAGCAGTTTATGTAAATTTTGTTTTGGGTAGTCTTTAGTTGTTAATTTCCCAGCACTTTATTTTTCACAGTTGTCTACCTTTGTCTACTCTTCTAGGACTCGTTCTTTCACATGATGTGAAACTGATCTACCTGCAAGTGAAAGCTGTGTGGTTTTCAGTTTTCATGCAGTTAAGGTGTGAAGAATGAGCCTTTAATGTTAAAAATGGTAATAAACAAACATTAACATGTTCATTACCAGATTTGTGTCAAAAATTGTGTTATTTTTCAAAGCTTTAAATGTACAAAATATCAGCCCATACCGATACTTTGTGACCAAAATATCGGTATCTGTATCAGCCCTGAAGAAAACATATCGGTCTATCCCTACTTTGGATATGTAAACAGTTAACTCCTTCTTTGCCTGTGGATCAGACACCTTCTTTTCCTCAATTCTCAGTGCTTCCTCGTGGATATGCATATGAAAATACAAGCCAGATGACATCCCACTGTGTAATACAGTTTATTAAAGTAGTTTAAAAACAAGCAGTATACTACTCACATTAACGATAGGCTCACATTACACAAGCTACATGCAAATAACAAACTTTTTGCAGTCTATGATTCGGAACCAAGCAAATGGAAGTGACACCAATCAAGCCCCTCCCAATTAGTTTAGTCACTGTGACATCATCAGGAGGTGCGCCAGGTGGTGCGTTCCATCCAATATATACCCTAAGCTCCATTAACCTTTACATAGGGACCTGTGCTTCCATAGTTAACATGCAGTAATTATATAATATCCACAGTGCAATATATGACCTTCCCAGCAATAATCCTTAAAGGGATTGTGAAGGCAGAAGGTTATCTTTTATCCAAAAGCATCCTATGCATTACATAAGTAAAAAAAAAAACCTTCTGTGTGCAGCAGCCCCCCCCCCCCAGCCCCCCTAATACTTATCTGAGCCCATCTTTATCCAGCGATGTTGCATGATTTTTTGTTTTTTGTTTATAGCGCATGATCAAAAAATCGACCAGGTGATCAAATACCACCAAAAGAAAGCTCTGTTTGTGGGAAAAAAAGGACGTCAAATTTGTTTAGGTACAGCGTCGTAATTGTCCGTTAAAGTTACGCAGTGCAGAATCGCAAAATAGGCCCTAGTCAGGAAGGGGGTAAAATCTTCCGGGGCTTAAGTGGTTAAACAACACTTTACAATCAGTTTACCATATAAGTGTACCCTGTTGTCTTAGGTACATAGCATTGGTCATTAGCATTAGGAGCTGAGTTGTCTGTAATTAAAACGACTGCTACTTCCAAATGGTTAAAAATATGGTCATGATTTTGTAATTAGAAGTTGGCAAATAGTTTCAAGACGGTCATGAGAGGGGACACCTTTAATTTATAAAGTGAAGTGTTCTCGTTATAGTAACATATTGATATATGATAAGAGGAGGGCAGTTTGTTGGTTTATTAGGCAAAATGGAAATGTCTGTTTGGCAGGAACTCTAACACCTACATGGCCCAGTTTTCATATTCTGGAATTTGTCACATGACTGTTCCTGTACCTGCAAAGAAATGTTGAGTTCCCAATCTTGGTATGTGCCTTTCGAGTGTTAGGAGCAGCTTCAATATGTGGGAAACAACAGCCCTGGTTGTTAAATAGGTTGGAGTGGAGGTGGAGTGATATGTGCAGCCTTGATCCAGAATATGGATGAGCTCCGACAGAGACTGGAGGTGACATGGGACATTCATTCTTAGCAGTCTGTAGGAAAATAAAGCAAGCTATGCCAGTCGAGAGAAATCATGAAGCACTTGGCTGCACATGCTTGTTCTATGGTCGTCTATTGTGTCTGAATTCATTGGCGTTCGCAGAACTTTTTTCGGGGGGGGGCATCATTTTAAGGTCACACATGCTCTGCCTCTTTTCAACAATGTCATGAAGGGGAGAGGCTTAGCCATTATACTTATTTTGAGTATTTATTTTTATAGAGCAAACAGCAGCATTTATTTTTAAAGCATTTGTTAACCTAAAAAAAAAAATTAAAATGATCCTGTTCCCTTAAAGCATGTTGTACAGCACAGTGCTTTGCTGTGTAATTTGGCCCCCTTGTGTCACCTGAAATAACTGTCTTATCCTGCCTGGTTATGTCCTCCACCTCTGTAAACTGACCACAGTATATAATGGCTGCTGAGCCCTGAAACCGTGGTCAGTTTACGTGCCTCCGTCATCCACAGCCCTCCTGTCCTCTCTCCCCCCTCTCTCCCTGCCTGTCTGCTCCTGCCCCCCCCCCTCCCCTCCTGCTGCTGTAGTTTCATTTAAAGTTTTATATCCTGTGTACAATCTGTGTAATAATCCTGTGTGCCCCTGTGTCTGTGTTTTAAAAAATAAGCCATTCTTTACAAGTTTTCAGAGGGCATCTCATCGCTCATGTGACCTGCCGCTTCTATCCTCCTCTTCTCCTCCTCCCCTCCCAACTGACAACAGTGAGGAATCCTTGGCCCCGCCCGCTGCAAGCAGCTGTCAGATGGCGAGAGGAGAGAGCCGCCCCTTGCCCTTACCTGTGGATGCCCATGTCTGAATTAATAGTAGCACAAGCATTTTTGTTGTATCATGTTTAGTTCCTGACATCCCTTCTGGGTGTGATGGTCCTCCCACAGGCCAGTGGGACTGTGTCCACACGCTTTTTTGTCAATGTCTCGTTACCCTAACACACAGTTAAGAGAGGTGGCACTTGTTGATTCTTTATGAGGTACTTTTTATGATTCCATACAAGGATGGATATATCTTCTTTATTCTCCTTCTTTATTCCCTTCCCCTCTGCCCCTCCCCCCTTCTCCCTTCTCTCTCCCTGCTCAATACGGGATAGTTTTTGTCATTAATACATTTGTGATCCCTATTATATATATCCTGTATATTACATGATATGTATCTTTTTCTGATGTCATTGTAGTGCTTAATTATATGTAAACTTATATGTGTCATTGTAGTGTTTAGTTATATTTGCATGAGAGATTTGAGGTCCTCATGAAGCAGATTAGTCTAATCTGTATAATCTGGGGGGATCTCTGTGTCACAAACCCTCTGTTTCCTAATTGGGAAACAAGTGGTGGACTTGATGTCTTTTGTAAAAGGATATGTTTTTAAAGGCTTTTAAAATTGATATTGATAATTAAGATATGTTTGTTCTTTAAAAGAGTTTCCAAGTGTATATTTGTTCATGGGGGGTGTATTTAGAATCCTACTACATACAGTGTTGCCTTTTAATTTGGTTAGCTCAGTGGTCGATGCACTTTTTTAAAATGAGTCCACATCAATCTGAACTTCAGTTTTAAGGGCACAGCAGCCCACTTTTTTTTTTTAAACAAAAAAGCAAAGTAAAAGATGTAACAAAGAATCTCACACAGGGGATTTTCCAACTTCGTGAAAACAACCCGAAACTGAAAATACTGAGCCATTGGCTGACTTATCAGCATTTTGTCTTCCAGACAACTGGCTATTCAGGTTTTCCCAGCCTTGGTTACAGCACCTTGTTGTAGGGACCCACTGCTGGCCTCCTAATAGGGTTTTCCAGTCCCTCGAGCTTTCTCTCTCTAGATACTTCCAGATTCTCTCCAGCCACCTGGATCTGCTAGCTGCCTCAGCTTTCTCAGCTTCCTGGATCAGCATAGCTGTCCTGACTTTCCCCAGTCCTTGGGCAAGGAATCCCCTCACAAGGGATACAGTCTCTAGCAGTAACTCCTAGCTTTGCTGATAGGGCTTTGTTTCCAAATGGCAGCAACTGCAACTCCAACTGCTCTGAGCTACTCTCAAACCTGGCTTATAACGACCCTGCACACCTGTGCACTGACACAGGCTACAGATGTCTCCCAAAGTCAGGACACAGATTTGAAGGCTCCATCCCGGCCAAGACACTTTGGAATCATTAAACTCCAGAACTACCAAACCAAGAGAAAACTTAAAACACAGTTTTCTCTCCTTACAAAACACATGCTGTGGTTTCTGAAATTGCACCTTGGAGAATCCTGAGTCATTTTCCAACCATTTTCACAGTGGCAGGTCTTCACACTGTCACAGACCTTATCAGGCAAGATGTGCATCAAGAATCATTTGAAGGGTTTTGCACACACCTGCATTAGCCTCATAAACTAGCTGAATCTTGGACCATTTTAACTGGCAAAGCTTTGAGTAGTGTAAGAGCTTATAGTTAATTAAAGAGAAAGGGTGGGTGTTACCAACGCCATGGACTCTTGATCAGCCCCAATGAGTCCATATAAGTATTGGCAAAGACCCAGGTTGTGGGATTTTAAAGGTGGGGTTTGCTTGGTATATTCAAGATAAACACTGATTAAGACACAAGATAAATAAAATACAAAAGTTTATTAATACAGAAAATATATAAAATCCAATCACAAAGAAGTGATGTACAATCTCATTGCATGGATATACAGTGTTGTAACAAAGGAACCATTTCTTGTAGTAGTGGAGTCACATATGTCCGATATGTTTCGCCCTCAGGCTTCTTCTGGGACATTTAAAGATTGGTGACCTCAGAACAAGGTTCTAGATGTATAAACAACATATTATGAGTTTCAATAACATTTCAAGAAATACATAAGCATAAAAGAATTTAATCTATGCTCACCCATTATTATATCTGTTGCATGATAAATTGATCTGTCCTTAGGGGCAAGTGCTGTGCATCCGACTAGGGAGTGCTACTCCTGGACAAAAGTCCAGCTGGATATGTCCTCCCTAAAGTGTAAGAGCTTACCACTAAGCACCCCCATTCCCTCATTGTCCAGTAGGAATGTGCAGAAATGAAGAAGGGTTTGGCAAGTTTCAACACTATCAGGAAGTGTAAGAGTTTTGCCCTTCAGAAGAGAGGTTTCAGCTGTGACAGGAGGGTTTGGGAGGTTGTTGCAGGTAGGTGGCTACGTTGTATACCTGCTTTCTACTGTTTTTCTTTTGTGATGGTAACTTATATTTTAAATACTAGAATTGCTGTTTTCAAATTGTAACTTTAAACCAAGAAAATATTTTTTGTGTTAATGCTGTCGAGGTCAAAGGACCTTTAGGTCATGTTCTTACCACATTTTTTGATTATTGAAGCTGGTTTTCTAAAGCAGTTGAGAATCTTCGCACATTTAATTGTGTGATTATTCACTTAATGATCAAATCATGTAAAAAGCTTTTCACATAACTGGATAACTAAAGTGAACAATCACAGGTTTTTGAGTGAGAAATACCATCTCCTATAGTAAATCAACATAAATATGTGGTAAATGCAAGCTCAGTAATGTGAAACCTGCAGGTTTAATTTAAAGTTGGAGTAAACTCCCATGGTTGACATTTACCTATAGATAAACCTATGATAAGGCTTACCTATAGGTACAATAAATATCTCCTAAAGGTGCACCATTTAGAAGATATTTACTTGTGAATGGGCCAGTGACGACACCGACGTATGTGCTCTGAAGGAACGGCCACCTGGGTCTGGGCCATTTCTTCACAGTCCTGTGCCACAAATAGTGGCTCCCAAGCGCATGAGCAGGAGTGATGTTATCGCTGAGCAGCCAATCAGACGGCCAGAGGACACGAACCCGGAATGAAGATGGGTGAAGATGGAAGCCCTGTCAGTGGTGACAGTGCGTTGCTGGAGGGCTCTATGTATAGGTAAGTTTCACATAATGTGCTAGTATTCGATGCATACTAGCACAATAAAACTTTGCCTTGAAGGTTTAAAAAAAAAAAAGCATGGCGGTTTACTACTGCTTTAAGCCACCTCATTCTATTGTGTAAGTGTAAGGTAATAGGGTACCTTGTCTTCTGAAAACTAAGGGCTCTTTCATATAGGCTTGCTGATTGGGTCCATCTGTCAGTTTTTTAAGTGGACCTGATCGAAAGCTCCATGCAGCTCTATGAGCGGGCAGATGTAAATGGACTACGTCTAAGTCCATCCAGGTCCAGAAAAACAAAAACAGACCTTCATGCAGTGGATTGGAGGTAGCCTAATGTGAATGGACACAAATCTGTTCACATCTGGCTGCCCATAGAGCCATCACAGGTCTGCCACAGTCCGCTGTCAAAAATGGACACAGATGTCATAAAACCGACATTCGTTTTTCAGCTCCGAATCAACAGGGGATCCTCTCCCAGATTCCCTGCTGAATGGAGCGCAGCACCCTATGTGAAAGGACCCTTATATAACAGGAACTCTATTTAAGTGATTGTAATGTCTCAGTTTTTTTCTATTGTTATACATGTTTACATGTTATACGTACCTGCTCTGTGCAGTGGCTTTGCACAGAGCAGTCCGGATCCTCCTCTTTTCAGGTCCCTGGCTAGAGGTCCTGGCCGCTTCCTCCATTTGAGTGCCCCCACAGCAAGCAGCTTGCTATGGGTGCACCTGAGCCAAGCTGCAGCTTTGTGTATCCATTCAGACATGGAGCCGCAGTTCCACCACCCCACCCCTTTCTCTCCTGATTGGCTAACTGAGTTTGATTGACAGCAGCAGGAGCCAAAGACGCCTCTGCTGTGTCTCAGTTAATCAGGAGGGAGATTCCTGGACGCACTCGTGGACATCGCTGGATAGAGAGGGGGCTCAGGTAAGTATTAGGGGGGCTGAGGGGGGCTGCTGCACACAGAAGGCTTTTTATCTTAAAGTATAACTAAAGACAAAACATTTTAGCTTTGGACAGAATGGAGAGGGATTAGAGACCTTGTAAAACTTTATTGCTGACTATGCCCTCGTTAAGGAGATTCACCCTTTCGTTTTGTCCTGTTTACCATTATCATTGAAAGTGAAAGTGAAAGCAAACCCCAAGCTTTGGGTTGTCCCCAGAAAAATAATAGAAGGGAAATCTTCCAATGGGGCACTAGTTCTGGTTCCCAAAAAATTCCTTTATTTTTCAGGGATTTTGTCTTACTTTCTGTTTGGCTATGGGACAGGAAGTGAAGAAAAATCTCTGCAATGAGATGACGAGAAAAAAAAAAAAAAAAAATCTGACACGGGTTATAACCCTCCCTTACTCTATCCAAAATAGAATGCATTAGGATAAAAAAAGCTACTGACTTTACAATCACTTTAAACAAACCTGAAAAAATGGAACCCTTTGATTATATTGACATCTCCACTGATGAGCACTAATAACTTATACCAGACCTATTTCTGATACAAATATCTTGTTATTTACAAGTTAAAATCAGTAATTTTTGCTATAAAATTACTTAGAACCGCCAAACATTAGATACCGTATTTATCGGCGTATAACACACGCCGGTGTATAACACGCACCCCAATATTTGGAGAGAAATTTCAGGAAAAAAGTTTAAATTTAAAATAAACAGCTTTGAACTCAGAACATTTTTTTTTTTTTTTTAAATCAAATGATATCTCACCAGTGCCCATGAATGCAGCAACATGTGTCCAACAATGCATCCTCATCAGCAGTGTCCATAAATGCAGCCCACCAGCAGTGTCCATATATGCAGCCCACCAGCAGTGTCCATATATGCAGCCCACCAGCAGTGTCCATATATCCAGCCTCAATATATGCAGCCCACCAGCAGTGTCAATGAATGCAGCCCACCAGCAGTGTCCATACATGCAGCCCACCAGCAGTGTCCATACATGCAGCCCACCAGCAGTGTCCATACATGCAGCCCACCAGCAGTGTCCATATAAGCAGCCTCGCAAGCGCAATGTCCAAATATGCAGCCTCGCAAGCGCCATTGGAACTGACCTCATTTGTTTTAAAAAAGGCCGGGGAGCAGCGCCGAGAGCAGAAGGGGCGGGCCGGGCCGAGGAGAAGGAAGGACTAGCTGTCATAATAGCAGAAGGGGGCGGGCCGGGCCGAAGAGAAGGAAGAACTAGCGAGCGCAGTCATCGGAAGTCCCGCCTCCTCTGCCGAGATGTGTGATGTCTGTCATAGGCGGGACTTCCGATGACTGCGCTCGCTCGATCTCCCTTCTCCTCGGCTCGGCCCGCCCCCTTCTGCTCTTATGACAGCTCGTCCTTCCTTCTCCTCGGCCTAGCCTGCCCCTTCTGCTCTCGGCAATGCTTCCTGGCCGTTTTTTTTTAATATCGGCATATAACACGCACTGCTGCTTTTTCCTCCATTTTTAGGAGGAAAAAGTGCGTGTTATACGCCGATAAATACGGTATATGTTTTTATGCAGAAATGGAGATCGTTGCAATACTTCATCACATAAAAAAACAGTAAAGTTAGCCCAACTATTTTCTACAATTTGAAAGATAATGTTACACAGAGTAAATTGATACCTAACATGTCATGTTTCAAATTTGCTCACGCTCATGGAATGGCAACAAACATTGGTACTTAAAAATCTCCATAGGCGACACTTTAAAGATTTCAACAGATTACAAATTTAGGGTTAAATAGGAGGTATAGGGCTAGAATTATTGCTCTCGCACCAACGATTGCAGCGATACCTCACTTGTGTGGTTTAAACACAGTTTACATATGTGGGTGCGACTTGCGTATGCGTTCGCTTCTGGGCGCGAGCTCGGAGGGACGGGGTTTTTTATTTTTACACTGTCCCTTCACAAAATGTTTTTTGATAACTTTTATTCTTATTACAAGGAATGTAAACATCCCTTGTAATAGAAATAGGAAGGACATGTCCTCTTTATTGTGAGATCTGGGGTCAAAAAGACCCCAGATCTTACATCTACACTTAAAAGCAAAAAAAAAAATGGGCCCTTTGAGGCCGTTGGGAGGAAGCGACGTATGATGTCACTCCGGTCCTCCAAGGCCATAGAGACGAGTGGGGGCCATCTTGCCCTCACTCGACTTCCTGCCTAGGACCTGAAAGGACCGGATCGTTTTCCCTGCTACTGACAGCTCCGGTATGCGGGGAAATCGACCAAGAAGCAGCAGGGGGGCATAAAAGTAATCCCGCTGCGAATCCACTGGGACCACTTTTATGTGAAAGAGGACCGCCGGCCATGTAGAAAAATACCAGGGTTATGGCAGCTATCTGCTGCCATAACACCGGTATTTAACGTCAAAGTACCAACCTAAATACACGGTGGGCGGTCCGGAAGTGGTTAAATATATTAATAGAAAAATGGCTAGGTCAGAACTTGAAAAGGCAACTGCATACATTCTTCTCTTCAGTTTATATGGATGAAAAGGAGGGGTATAATAAACAAGACAGTAATGGTAATAAATGACAAGTACTAGATGGGTTACACCTGAGAATTCTGAAAGCATGCCATGTTATAGTTAGACTATTATTCCTAATTTTAAAGAACAGCCTGCTGACTGGAATGGTACCAGTTGATTGGTGCAAAAGCAAATGTGGTACCAATATTCAAAAAAGCCTAGAAACTACAGACCATTGTAATAGGGGAGAGATATACATACATACATAATGGATTTGGCACCAGTGTTTAATATGCAGCAAGGTCAACCTTTGTGTCACTGCTGTGGGGAATTAAGGTACACCTGTCCGCTCCAAGATAGCAGCCAACCAGCCAGGAAGCGGGGTGACTTGGTGGGAGTGACAGGTGTCCTCCAAAAGGACCAATGTGCTTGGATTCCTTCCCTAGCAGTTGGCACACCAACATCGGGTCTGACTGTGGAACCGAGCATCCTAGGGACATGGCCTGGGAATCACGGAACAGGCATAGAGAGGCCTCGGAGAATTAAAGCATGGTAACGGGCTTCCTGGGGATGAAACATTACAATGCTGAGGTGATGGAAAGTAGAGGAATTTATTTATGAGTGGAGCAAAGTGTAATAACACTGTCTATG
The DNA here is from genome assembly GCF_965119305.1 of Pelophylax lessonae. NCBI lineage: Eukaryota > Metazoa > Chordata > Amphibia > Anura > Ranidae > Pelophylax > Pelophylax lessonae. Next base: position 126,202,079 of record NC_138768.1, read on the forward strand.
GGACTAGCTTTGGGTAGTGGCTGGTGGAGTCTATGCAGCACCAGCTTAGAAATGCTATTGCATGTGACAATTGACTGAAGTCAAAGATGTTCTGCCAGAATGCAAAACAAGTTGAGTACAAAGAAAGAATTAAAACTAAATGTCCAAACAGCAAAACGTGTTGTCCATTAACAGTGGGTGCCACCTTAACGTCACTTCATGTGTTTAGGAAAATACCTCTGTTGTTTAGTGCCCACCTGAACCTGCTTACAAGTCAGCCTAACATCAATAGTATGTAAACTACTGGAAGGAATGATAGGACCATATCCAAGGATTTGCTGTTGAAAATAGTGTCATTAGTAGTAACCAACATGGATTCATGAATGACCATTCTTGCCAAACCAACCTTTTAACAGTAGGTAAGCTGTAATTTGGATAGGTGAAGGCCTACGGATGTAGTGTATCTAGGTTTACTAAGGCATTTGGTACAGTACCCCAAAGGGGACGTCAACTTCTGATAAAACTCGTAGGGCAGGGCCAGACCACATGTTAGCTGGGCCAACCAGAATCACTGTGGCTGTGACTTTTGAGAAACGCTTAAAATATATTTTAAAATGTAAGTGGTTTTCATTGTTTTAACAAAGAAGAGGCTTTCTATATTTAAACTATTGTGTGCATGTTTTTCTTATCCATATTTTTGAATAATTTTTTCATAATGGTTGCAGGGATGTATTCATTTGTGTCTTTTATAGGGATGAAATTTGAATTCATGGAAATGCAGGATTTGTCCCAAACTATTTCTGTTCGCAGTTCATGGACTGGGTGAACTAAAAGGCCTGATATGGGCATATTTGCCTGCCTGAACCTCCTGCTGCTAACTGCAACAGGAAGTCAATCATTTAGTGGCAGTATTACTACTAAATGACAACGTCCCACTGTGTGGTATGTATTAGCACTTCCTGTCCTGGGAGACTGGCTTGGAAACCCCAGAAAAAGGAAGTGGATAGAGAGAGAGAGAGATAAAGAGAGAGAAACTGAACCACATGACCCAGGAGCTGCTGCTGTATTACACCAAGACCAGAAGCAGAGACTATTCGAAGAGTATTCCTATGTTCTAATAGTTAACTGCAGCTGCCCATAGCTTTTGCAAAGTGTATCTGTAGTCACCATCCAGTATATTAGTAGGTAAACCTGTTTTATTGCAATAGAGTTTATATGCAGCCACTGTTATTTTAGTTTACCTTTTTCTCCTGATCTGGGATTCTATAGTTAGTTTGAGGTTAGGGCTCAATATCCAGCATATGCTGGAGACAAGGTATGCATCCCATGGACACTTTGCAGTTAGAGGTTCAATTGCATGACAGGTTAAAAGCTACCAAGTACTAAGAAACAGAATAGATAAACTGACTCTGAGTTCCAGTATTGTACCATGGCTTCTGCTGGTAAGAAGCTGCATTCCAGGCTAGTTGGACAATGGTGGGCGGATCTCTCTATCAATGCTGATCTTGTCTTCAAATCCTTGACACCAAGACTGACACTGCATCATGATCATCCTCAGGGGCCCCTGCAACTAAACCTTGCTGCAACATTTATCTGGAGGTATCTTTAATAATAAATATACAATATGTACCCAGGTATATTTGCACAATTGGACTGGGACTTTTGCTGATAATATCTGTTCGTACATTGGATATACAGTATGTACTATTGTTAAACTTTTATTATTTAAAGCTTGTATTATTTCCATACTGGTGTGCATTTATATACTTATTATTTTCCCAGGAAGGGAATCCCTCTGTTCACAGAGGGTCTGTCCTGGGTGGAGGCACTGCCAACTTTAATATTAATCCCACTCAGGTTCTGGTTCTCCTATTAACCTACAGGTTTAACGTAATATCTAGTTTGGGGAGGTCCATTTCTCATAGTCGCCCCCCCCACCAAAATAGGGCTACACCAGGAACACTTTTCTCTACCATAACAGCCAATAGTACAGTGTAATCTGAGTATTTATATCCTAGTTCACCCTGACTGTTTCCCCAGTATCTAGGTACTCTGTTTTTCATCTGAAAATTTGGACTGGTATCAATTATGTTTAATTATATTGTATATTCATTAATTTTATTGATTGAACTTTAATTCCTATTGAGAAACCCCACCCTGTGCTTGATTGCGCTCCCAGAGAGATTTCCAGCACCTCAAAAAAAGATTCTAGGTACATGTACAGCTGAAAACAATTTTATTGTTTAATATGAATATAGAAGGGAAGCATTAGAAATACTGTACTTTCAAATTTTTTTGTTGTCTTTATCTCTACTAGGTAGATTCATACCTTCTATTCATTCTGGTTGCCACTCTCACATAGGCAGAAAGTCATAAGAAATCTAAAGTTTGATGCTTTTCCCCAGAACATGAGGGAAGAGGAAATTTTTAAATGGAAAAAACCTGTTCTGATGACCATTGTCTCATTTTGTGGAGATTTTCCTTCACTTCCTGTTATGTCTCTTTGACAGGATGCAAGGGACATCCCCCCAATGGGACACAGACACATAGATTTGAAGCCTAAAACCCTCTTTTATATACTATGGCATTCACCAGCTGCACTGGGTGCTATAAAATGCCCTATCCTGTGCAAGGTTGTCATGCTCTTTTAGCGAAAGAGTAGTTGATGCTTGAAACAGACTTCCAGCAAATGTAAACTTATTAGTCAGTCAACACTTAGTGGATACATGCTTGGGACAAACATAGATCAATACTGAGACAAAAAAAAATATTTACAGTAAAAAAAAAAGAAAAGTTAAAAAAAATGGGGCCTACGCTGAACATCTGCCCTTTTTTTATGCCATTACTCTTCTATATTTATATGTAAATGAAAAAGTCCCATTCATATAAGCTTGGACAGCTTGCCATGTGCGATAGCAACACATTTAGGAAAGCATGATTTATTAGTATGGGGACCATGCATAAAACATTTTCTGTGTGGATGTCTTAAACATTTTTACAGACACTAAGATTGTTTGCGATATTGTTTGTAATATGACTATCTCCTATGATTGTCAGCTTCATCTAGTGGCCATAACACTGTATATTCCTGAAATACCTCAATGAAAAAATGTACTGCATTATGACCACTTGATGGAGCTGATTATCATAGGAGATGATCACATACGGGCTGCATAGTGGCTAAGTGATTAGCACTTATGCCTGGCAGCACTGTGGTAATCAGTTTAAATCCCAACCAAGACACTACCTGCCTGGAGTTGGCATGTTCTCCCTGTAATTGGCATGTTCTCCCTGCCCCTGTGTGGGTTTCCTCCCACAGTGCAAAGACATGCGGGTAGGTAAGTTGACACTTTGTGGGAACCGGTGACACTAATACAGTGATCAATGCTACAAACATGCACTGCCACTATACTAATAACACTGGCTGGGAAGGGTTTAAACATCAGGGGCAATCAAAGGGTTAACTGTGTGCCTAACCAGTGTTTTACTATACTGTGTGAGGTGTCTTTACCAGGGGAAGAGCTGGAATTTATTTCCTACTTTGCAGGGACACAAACTCCATCCCTTCCCCCCCTGTCAGAAGGGCGATTTGCCTTGTTTACATAGGTAGAATGCAGTTCTGTCTCTCCCCCGATGATCGGCAGGTGCTGTCAGACATCATGTACCCGACAACCGCCAATTGGCTTCTGCTGTGTATAATGATTGACAGCAGAAATGAGCTGCCAGCGGTGTGCGTGCGCGCCCTCTACCTGGAAGTGTTGGATCACGGATACGACGCACAGGTGGACCTCGAGTGGTTAAGACTTCTGCACAACGAATATTAACACAATGTACATAGCCTTGTTGGTAGAAGTCTAACGTGCTTAGAAATTGTTATGTAATTGCATTACAAGAGCGAGAGCGAGCAAAACTTTTTTATAGTATTTTTTGTAATATGCTTGTTGCCTCTATGTTATATATTTTTATATATATATTATTTATTTTTCCTACTTTCTGCTGTCAACCATTCTTGGGTTGGGTAAATCTGACAATATATATTGTAGGTGTGGCCTATCATCAAATTGTATGTGACATCGCAGGAGGCGGAGTATAACGTTGATATAGGCATAAATTGAAGGGCTAGGGTGTGTTAGAGAAAAGATATTGGAGAGATCACAAGCTGAGACAATAATATTCATTGAATTATTTTAAAAAAACTGTACTGAGAAATGAAAAAAAACTGGGCTAAAAATTCTTTCCATTCAATTTAGAAACCTAAGCAAGGAACATGTTTATGGTACGTATCTCTTTAATTCATTGTTTTCTCCTCCTAATACAAACTGTCTATGAGGCTCGTCACCCCATTCATTGCCTGACTGCTGGTGGTGCAGATTGGTTGCAGAGCATGCACAGACTACGCGCATGTGCCACTGCTGCTTTTATCCTCTCCCGCCTCTCTCCTCCTCACTGAAGAACTTGGCTCTCTGCCCGTTCAGGCATTCATCATGAGCTCCTCAGGGATCAGCAGGCAAAGTCACAGTCTGCACAAACAGAGCTTTCAAATTCATAAAATTCATAGGATTTTTCACAAATGAATGAACACAATTTTCTACCAATTTCCTCATTATGCAAATATGCAAAATATCAAATTTAGGCCAATTAGGGTCCTCCACAGTCCCAAATTCACCCGTTTAAGCCATAATTGCAGAAACTATCAAATAATTACAGTCGCTAATTGGAAATATTTGTGACAGATACAACAAATTCTTGCACAAATTACATTTCATTCTAGGAACCACTGCGCGCCACTGAAATTTTATCGAAGTCTAATTTAACTTACATAATGAGTTGAATTGAGTACTTGTTATCAAATTTGAGCAATTCATAGCCTCGTAATGTGGAATGATCAAATAAATTAAAAGGGAATTTATTCAATATTTTGTTGTGATCCTTCTTTCTGAACCACTGCAATTTTTGGAGATGTTTTTTTTCACGCTCTTGCATGCTGGACGGGTCTGTCATTGGCATTTTCCTCCCCACAAACGGTTAAACGTAAATGGAGAAATGTTGTGTTTCCTTTTCTTCGCTTCCTGCTAAATTTTTTTTTTTTTACAAAGACGAAGATTAAATCTGATTCCTTTGCATTATTTTGCTTTGCAAATACTGCTGGGTGATGAATCTCCTCCTAATAATAGAACGCTATTAGGATGATAAGCTTATTTTTGTTTTATGAATAGATGGGCAAACAATAAAATAATAAAATACAAGCTCCGTTTGAGTTCCCTGCATTTTTCTAGCATATGCACATAGTGTCTTTATTTATAAAGACTTTGACACCTTGTTGTTCTTGTTTTAGCGTTTCGATAAAGATTTATGAAAATAAATAACAGGAGGTATTCCACGTACTATATTCCCCCTTATAGAAGGTCAACTCCTGGACATGGTCATTTGTTTTACTCGGCTCAGCCACCGGAATTTTTTTTTTTCTTATATTCTAAACTGCCTTGTGGTCCCCTTTGGCGGATTATAAATGTCTCCTTCTAGCTGTGATTTGTTTAATCCGTGGAAATGGTGCCGGTTGTATGTAAACAAGCCAAGTACGGAATGGAGGCAGCCATCCATGCGTGGCCGGGCTGCCTATTTGTCAGAAAAGCTTCATAAATACTCAGCCGGTCTGGGCAAGATGATGTCTCCATTTTTGCCAGCAAAGGGCATTAGAAGACAAAGGGAGGCAGTGCTGCGTGTAACCTTTAAGGGACATATATATAGAAAGCCAAGCAAGAAGCTGTTTATAAGTCACATCGAGGACACTGGTCATCCCGGTGGTTGCTTGTCACATTTGTTACGCTGTGTATTATCCCCTGAGACTCAGGCACTTTGAAGGTTAAGGCACCTTTTAACAGTCTCATATGAAATGTATTAGATTTTCCTACAATAAATGCTTTTTACTATCTTCCGTGATGATATTTACACAGAATGTGCTTTTCTTTTTTTTTTTTTTTCCTCCAGTTCTGCTCGCTTGCACTTTTACAGCATCCTTCCTTCCAAAACAACATGTGCGTATATAAACATTTTATGAAAGTATTTGCTCTTGTTTAATTAGCTTGGAGAGGCTTCATTTTCTAATCATCTCAAACTAATGAGGAAGTCCCAGACTGCTACTATAAACACCAGGCATGGCAGCATGCGCGAGCTGCTTCATTATCAGACAGCGGCCATCTTTAACGCCATCTCCTTCAGTTTAAATACAGGAAATGATGCAGGGGGGGGTGCATAATACAGTATAAATAGATCACAATTATTTCAGCATTTAAAGTAAAGCCTCGTACACACGATCAGATTATCGGACGATCTTTCGTCCGTTTTTTGTGGCATGCATATGGAAAGTGAAGAGGTTACTTTCATACGAAAATTCTCATACGACAGAATTCAACTTCAGAAGTGATGTCATATGTTGCATTGTTTTGTATGTATTCTTTAATTTCTGACCATGCCTAGTCTTGCTCCTATGATTTTTTTCGGACAAAAATTGTACTAATTAAACGAAAATTGGACGTTGTGTTGACGTACAATAAAAATTTTATAGCCTGCACATCCAGTTTTTGTTGTCCGGAAATTCGTAATTGGCTGTCAAAAGCACTATACTAACAATCAGAAAATCGGCAGATCGTTCGTCGAACGAAATCTTACTTCCGATTTCCGCATCGTGTGTACGGGCCTTGAGAATTTTTTTGTTACTGACAGCATTTAGAGTTAAAGTATATGCAAACTCAATCACTAAAATCACTAATTTAGGTTGTAACATATTCATTTAACTTCAAACATTATTTTCAATATTTTTTAAAGCTGTAACTTTCTTTCAAACAATACTTGGTAAACGCGCCATGAAGGTCCTTGTTGTTATAGCGTCACAACACTCTGTCCCTGTGTCCCAATAGAACTCCTCTGTTGTCACCCTGCTGTAGAGGCTTCTAATGGAGACTATAATTATATTTGTAATGTGTTGCACTGGAAGAAAATCAAAGAAAGGTGCTAGTACCATTTCTAAAACATTTTTTACTCTTAAAAATATAAATATCGTTGCTGCTGGAAAAGGTTGGCCATATATTAAAAAATACTTTTAGATGGGCATCCTAGCAAATGCAATATACAGGGGTATGGGAAATGGATGTGACTTAAACACACACACACACCAACACACACAATATCACAGGTTGAACTGGATGGGCCTTATTCAACCTTACTAACTACAATATATTATTAAAAGTATTGGGACGCCTGCCTTTAAATGCACATGAACTTTAATGGCATCCCAGTCTTAGTCTGTAGGGGTCCAATATTGAGTTGGCCCACCCTTTGCAGCTATAACAGCTTCAACTCTTCTGGGAAAGCTGTCCACAAGGTTTAGGAGTGTCTATGGGAACGGTTGACCATTCTTTCAGAAGCGCATTTGTGATGTCAGGCACTGATGTTTGAGAGAATGCCTGGCTCAAAGTCTGTGCTCCAATTCATCCCAAAGGTGTTCTATTGGGTTGAGGTCAGGACTCTGTGCAGGCCAGTCAAGTTCCTCCACCCCAAACTCACTCATCCAAATATTTATGGACCTTGCTTTGTGCACTGGTCTAAATCATTTAGTGGAGGGGGGAATTTGGTGTGGGGCTGTTTTTTAGGGGTTGGACTTGGCCCTTTAGTTCCAATGAAGGGAACTCTTAAGGCGTCAGCATACCAAGACATTTTGGACAATTTCATGCTCCCAACTTTGTGGGAACAGTTTGAGGCTGACCCCTTCCTGTTCCAGCATGACTGCATACCAGTGCACAAACAAGGTCCATAGAGTCCACCAAGACATGGATAAGTGAGTTTGGGGTGGAGGAACTTGAATGGCCTACACAGAGACCTGACCTCAACCCAATAGAACACCTTTGGGACGAATTAGAGGGAAGACTGCGGGCCAGGCCTTCTTGTCCAACATCAGTGCCTGACCTCAAAAATGCGTTTCTGGAAGAATAGTCAAACATTCCCATAGACACACTCCTAAACCTTGTGGACAGCCTTCCCAGAAGAGTTGAAGCTGTTATAGCTGCAAAGGGTGGGCCAACTCAATATTGAACCCTACAAGCTAAGACTGGGATGCCAATAAATTTCATGTGTGTCTATAGGCAGGTGTCCCAATACTTTTGGTTATACAGTGTAGTTGGTAAGGTTGAATAAAGACACCAGTCCATCCAGTTCAACCTGTGATATTGTGTGTGTTGGTGTGAGTGTGCGCTAAAGTCACAACCATTTCCCATACCCCTGTACATTGCGTTTGCTAAGATGCCCATCTAAAAGTATTTTTAATATAAATATACTATGTAAATATACTGTATATACTAAGCAGCATCCTCAAAAACAAGGATACCAATTTAATGCCAATTCCTGCCAAAACTCCCTTTTTGGACTCTTTGGTTTTGGTTAGAGAGGGGAAAGGTTACAAATTCTGTTGGGTTTTTGCTTACATCTGTGTCCCTGCTGGAAAGATTTCTCCTTAATTCCGGTCCTGAGGATGAAACAGGAAGAGAGGAGATCTTCTCAGTGAGGATACAAGCAGAAAAAAACCCTGAAGAATGTGTTTATACTTCCCTATTCAAAAAAAAAAAAAATTGTTGGCTGGAGTTGTTAACCCCTTGCTGCCGCCTCCCCCCAGCTTTTTAAGAGAATCTCAATGCTGGAAGACGGGGGCAGGCATTATTTGTGTTGGTTAGGAGCAGCAATAAAAATGGGCAGCAGACTCCGGTAAGGCTTGGTTTACACCTATGCGTGTGGCTGCAGGTGCGGAAACTGCAAAACAGCTGCTGTGAGAAAATGCGGGGGGCTGCCATTCATTCTGAGTGGAACTCCCACGAATGTAAAAAAACATGTGCAGAAACCGCAAGGGAAATCGCATGGTCAAAATTTCCATGCAAATTTCCCTCCGGCCTGAGTTTTTAAAAAGGTGCATGCACACTTTTCCAAGGAAAACGCAGGCAGGGAAGCCCATTGAAATGAATGGGCTACTGTGCCCACGCACACGCAGTCCACAGGAAGGCAACCTTGGGTAAAGGCTTCCTGGATGACCCCATATTACAGCTACACACTAGAGTCTGCTAATACCATGTTTTATTCTGTCTATAAAAATCCTATTCATTTGAAAACTGACAAAAGTTCAAAAGTCTTTGCGATAAAGTTTAAAGTGGTACTACACCCATGGATTTGTTTCCCAATGTTGTCAATGATAACTGCCACAGTTGCTTGTACTCTCATTCAAACTGTAAAGCCATCAAATGGCTTTTGTCATAATTGATCACATGTGCAGCACCAGATAAAACAGAGGCTTGTTAAAGATAAAAGATTTGAGTTCCGCTTTAATAAACCAATGAAAGCATTATCAGCCACTAGTATGCCATTGTTCGAGCCTATGACTGTTCAGAAAAACAAACCTTAGATGAAGATTGCTGCGCTTTCATATTTATTTTGATAAACAAAAAAGAAGGGCACAGGTCTGGTGTAGTAAAAGTAGTTTTAATGGACGAAATAGCTTAAAATTACTCACATAATAATTAACATAAAAGTTATACTTGAGAACCTATACCAGGACTATCAGGGTAGCAGCCAGTGATGTAAAGATCAGCAGCATTATTGAATAGAGGTGAAAGTTAGGGCTATATTTTCCTAGCATGACCTGCTGGAAATATTTCAGGGTCCACAGGGGCTTCTGGTCAGTAAAGATGTGGGAATGTTGGGCAAGCAAGGCAACATGTTTCGGGGCTCTGCTCCCTTTTCTGTAAGAGTTGCATTCTCACCACCACTATAAGGCAGACATTCTTTTCACTGGACAACAATATAAAGTGCACTTTTCCACTCACCCCCAATGAATTGGTTTTAACAGAGGTTCCCCCATACCTAAAAATTATTTTAAGGGTTCCTCTGCGGTAAAAAAAAAAAAAGGTTGAGATAAGCTGGTATATATTATAAATTAACAGGTTTGTAATTAATTTTGTGATTTTATCTTCTGCCACTCCTAGGTCTATTGCCCCTAAACCCAATTTAGGTGCTATTTAGAAAAAAAAAAATCCTTAATATAATTACATTTTTTTTGTTATTTTAAAAAAATCATAAATGTAATGAAGTTGTAAGGAAGTTAAAAAAAAAGGTGGCTAGATCTGATTCATTTCTCTTGGTGTTGTAAAATATATGACTAAGAAATGTATTTATATGCACTTTAACACTTTTAACTATATGATGACATCTGTGTGGATAGAATCATGTGGCCTTAAATGAATCATCCTCTTGGTTGAGATGCAGAACCTAAATAAAATGATACATTAACCACTTAAGGACCAAGCCTATTTCTGACACTTGTTGTTTACAAGTTAAAATCAGTATTTTTTGCTCGAAAATTACTTAGAGCCCCCAAACATTATATATTTTTTTTAGCGAAGACCCTAGAGAATAAAATGGAGATTGTAGCAATACTTTATGTCACACCGTATTTGCGCAGCGGTCTTACAACCTAATTTGTTTGGAAAAAATACACTTTTTTTAATTAAAAAAAAAAAAACGGTAAAGTTAGCCTTATTTTTTCCATAATGTGAAAGATAATGTTACGCAGATTAAAAGGATACCCAACATGTCATGCTTCAAAATTGTGCACACTTGTGGAATGGCGACAAACATTGGTATTTAAAAATCTCCATACGCATAGCTTTAAAAATTTCTATAGGCTACAGTGGAGGTCCAGGGCTAGAATTATTGCTCCCGCTCTAACGATTGTGGAGATACCTCACATGTGTGGCTTGAATACCGTTTACATATGTGGGCTCGACTTGCATATGCATTCGCTTCTGCTGGCAAGCTTGGAGGGACGGGGTTCTTTACTTTTTTTTTTCTTATTTATTTTGCTTTTTATTTTTTATTTTTACATTGTCCCTTTTAAAAATAATTGTTTTGATCACTTTTAGTCCTATTACAAGGAATGTAATCATCCCTTGTATTCTAAATAAGCAGGACAGGTCCTCTTTAATGTGAGATCTGCAGTCAAAAAGACCTCAGATCTCACATTTACACTTAAAATAAAAAAAAATAAAAAAAATCATTTTTTTCAGCATGAAAAAAATGGGCCCTTTAAGGTCATTGGGAGGAAGCGACCTATGACGTCGCTTCCAGGGGAGTAACTACAAGGGTTGCAATTGAAACCAGGCCCCATGCTCCAGGGTACGTGTGTGGCTCCCCTATACACCTGGATAGGAGGGGCAGGGGGCAGCATGTAGAGAAATGACTGTCCTCTTGTAGCTGCAGGAGGAAAATGGAGGAGATTGGTTCCTCTGTATACTGCCCCCGCCACTCCTCCTATCCAGTTCATTTGTGTTCTGACATTGTAAAAAAAATAAAATAAAATGATAAAAATTATACAATTAAAATACCAAAAAATAAAAACTACTGACACCAGTGGGTGAACTTCCAGGATTGCAAAGGTCACACTTGCAACTGGCCCTGGCATTCCACCACTGTGGGGAGGCCCCAAGATGGCAGGAAGGGGGCCCACTGCAGAACTTGTGAAAGGAGAACAACGAGAGTAAAGGGCCCCAGGATCAGCAGGAAGAGCCCCAGGCTTGAAGGCCAGGGATTCAGGGGCCCTTCATGGTTTCTTGCACCGGGACCCTAAAGGTTCTAGTTACGCCTCTGGTCGCTCCAGCCCTCCAAGGCCATAGAGTAGAATGAGAGCCATCTTGCCCTCACTTGACCTACTGCCTAGGATATGGACGGACCAGATTGTTTTCCCTGCTACCGACGGCTCCGGTAAGGCGGGGAAACAACCAGAAAGCAGTGGGAGGGCACCTCTCCCACCACCTATAAAAGTGATCCCGCGGCGAATCTGCTGCTGGGACCACTTTTATGTGAAAGAGAACCGCCCACCCTGTAAGAAAATACCCGGGTTATGGCAGCCATCTGTTATTGGTATTTAACATCAAATTTACCAACGTAAAACTGGGGCGGGTGGTCTGTAAGTATTTAGGATTGATATGGCATCTTTGTTGCTCAGAGGGACTGTCTAAGAGGGGAATCCCCCTCACTTTGGGGAGATTTCCACTAACTTAAAGCTTGTTTGGCTGTACTTCTCCTGTTAATCACAAGAGTGCAGTTCGTTCTGCACTCATGTGACCCATTTTTAACTGAATCCCACTATGTTCCTGAGCTGCCCGTTCCTGCCCCCTCCACGGCCCAGCATTCCAGTGAGCAAAGGGGGGGGGGGCAGAGCAAAGAGCAGTGACTGACAGACACCAGCTCTCTGCTCACGGAGCTCTGAGAACCGAGCAATGTTTGATGATCGCTCAGTTCTCAGTCTTAGAGTCGGTGGGGGACAAATGCTGCATCCACCTAGGTAAGTATGATTCTTGAAAAAAACTAAAATCTATACTTCTCTTTTAATGATGTGTCACTGGGGCAGCAAGTGAAGGGAAATTCCCCAATGGTACACAGGTAGCAACAAAAAAAAAACTTTGAGAACTCTATCCAAAAACTAAACGAAAAAGTTTGGGTTATACATACATTTAAAACCCAAATTTTCTTTCACTTTAAATAATTAGTTTGGACCATGCTGGCCAAAACAATGCTGGTCTGCCATTCAGAGGGAGCCTTGTTTTTTTTTAACAATGGTTACAAGGCTTCCTCTGATTGGCAAAGGTGGAGAGGTCGAAGAATGGCCACCTCAGCAAACCAGAGGAAGCCTTGTATTTATTAACCTCCCTGGCGGTAACCCCGAGCGTGACTCGGGGGGGGATTTTTCATACCAGCATCGGTAACCCCGAGTCGCTCGGGGTGGATGTGCAGAGAGCGCAGCGGTGTTCTCTTACCTTCTCCTGGCGATCCAGCGATGATCTCTCATTGCTGTGACCGCCAGCCGAGATCCCCGCCGCTCTCCGTCGGTCTGATCACTTCCTAGTTCCGTTCCCTGCAGCAGCAATGCTGCATGGGAGCGGAACTAGGGAGGGAAATTCAAAAAAAAAAAAAAAAAAGTTGCACAAAACACATTACACATTTTATATTATATGCATATATATATATATATATATATATATATATATATATATCTATATATATATATATATATATATATATGCATATATATATATATATATATATATATATATACATATATGTATATATATATGTGTGTGTGTGTATATATATGTATATATATATATATATATATACATATGTGTGTATATATATATATATATATATATATATATATATATATATATATATATATATATATATATATATGTGTATGTATATATATATATATATATATATACCTATATACATATATATATATATATATATAAATTTATATTATTGATTCGATTATAATTCATGCATTATATATATATTATATATATATATATATATATACACACACACATATATATATGTGTGTGACCATGCCCCTCTAACGCATTTCACCCACTCCTGGGCTTAGTTGTAGACATCTATCACTGTTTTGATAACATTGAAGATTTGAGCGGTACTATCTCTATATTGGTTTCCGTTATAATACTGAATATTCAAAATTGTAACTATAGTAATTGAGATTTTTCAAATGAAACAATGTTATTTACTTTTGTTAAGAACACTTTTTTTAACCTAAAGTGGAACTCCAGCTAAAAGTATGTTTTTTTTTTGTTTTTTTTTGTTTTTTTTTTACTGAGAGGGGACAGGCTTATAACATCAGGGTTTTATTGCTGTCTTGCTGTCTTTTAGCCCATATGGGAACATTTCTCTTGTACCAGTTACGGTGTCTGGCAGCATCCTGACTCTAGAGATTCCCACAGTTTGTCTTCCAGTGACACTGGTGTAAACCTAGGTTCACATATGTGCAGGTTGGGAAAGCTCACAAAATCACATGTGTTCCTGACCCACAGGCAAAACGCAGAGGTGCGGGGGTGCCATTAACCACTTAAGCCCCGGAGGATTTGGCTGCTAAAGGACCAGGGGTTTTTTTGCGATTTTTTACTACGTGACTTTAACGGACAATTGCGCGGTCGTGCGACGCTGTACCTAAACGAATTTGACGTCCTTTTTTTCCCACAAACAGAGCTTTCTTTTGGTGGTATTTGATCACCTGTGCGATTTTTTGATCACGCGCTATAAACAAAAAAAGAGCGTAAATTTTGCAAAAATAACAATATTTTTCACATTTTTTTATATGAAATTCCCCCAAAAAAAAAGTAAAAATCAAAATTTTTTAACATTTTTCGGCCAATTTGTTTTATGCTACCTATGTTTGGTAAAAAAAATCGCAAAAAGCGTATTTTGATTGGTTTGCGCAAAAGTTATCGCGTTTACTAACAAAGAGAAAGATTTTTGTCATTTTTGGTGTTTTTTTTTTTTAACGCGTAATGGCGGCGATCTGCGATTTTTTTTTCGGTACTGCGACATTGCGGCGGACAGATCGGACCCTTGACTGACATTTTTGACACTTTTGGGGTTACCAGTGACATTACTGCAGTAATCAGTGCTATACATATGCACTGTTACTGCAAAAATGACACTGGCAGGGAAGGGGTTAACTTTATTGGGAAGGGAGGGGTTAAGTGTGTCCTAGGGGCGTGCTTTCTACTGTGTAGGGACATTGCTATTGGTGTAAAAGCAAAGATCAACCGTTCTACATAGTAGAACGGTCAGATCTTTACTTTTACACAGGGAGAACTGACAGGCAGCTTGTTTACACAAGCTGCTCTGTCTTTCTCCCTTCACAGGAGCGATCGTAGTGTGGCCGGCGGACATCGAGTCCGCCGGTCACACGCACTGACTTGCCTGTGAACGAGCCGCGGCGGGCGCGCGCCTCGGCGGGCGCGCGCCCGCTCGCTATAGGCTCGCAAGTCAGTGACAGGCGAGTGACGTACCGATACGTCACTCTGCCTGGCCGGGGCTGACCGCCGCAGTATATAGTCGTGCGGCGGTCGGCAACCGGTTAAAGCTCCATGCACACTGGCTTATAAATTGCTCCTACTACAGGAGTTTTGCGTTTTGCCTGTAGAAGCAGCTCAATGTTATCCTAGGTGTCCATGCACATTAGGACCATTACAGGCATATTTTAACCCCTTCCCTACCGCGCCATTATAAAATGACGTCGGCAGGAATCCTTTCTCGATCCGGGCGGCCGTCATATGACGTCCGCCCGGTCTCGCCGCTACTGCGCGCCCCCGAGGGCGTGCAGCGCGGCGATCGGGGGTGAGGTTTGTCCCTTGGACTGAGCCTAACCCCGATCAAGGTAAACAGCCAATGAAATTGGCTGTTTACCACGTGATCGGCTGTGTCAATCACAGCCGATCACATGAGCGGCTCCAGCGCGAGCCGCTCGTTCCTTCCTCAATGCGCGCCCCCCGGGGGCGCGCAGCGCGGCGATCGGGGACGAGGCTCGTCCCTCGGACAGAGCCCACCCCCGATCTAGGTAAAGAGCCAATGAAATTGGCTCTTTACCACGTGACCGGCTGTGTCCAATCACAGCCGGTCACAAATGTCAACAGAGAACAGGTAACTAGCTGTCACCGTGTTCTCCCCCTCACACACTGATCCTGTGTGAGGAGGAGATTGTGGTAACAGCTAGTTACCAAGTACAGTGCACCCCAACCGCACTGATTGCCCCCCCCAATAAAGAGCACCTGTCACTAGCCCATCAAAGTACCTGTCACTAGCCCATCAAAGTACCTGTCACTAGCCCATCAAAGTACCCGAGTACCTGTCACCAGCCCATCAGGTACTCTGATGACAGGTACTCGGGTACTCTGATGGGCTGGTGACAGGTACTCGGGTACTCTGAGGACAGGTACTCGGGTACTCTGATGACAGGTACTCGGGTACTCTGATGACAGGTACTCGGGTACTCTGATGACAGGTACTCGGGTACTCTGATGGGCTAGTGACAGGTACTCGGGTACTCTGATGGGCTGGTGACAGGTACTCGGGTACTCTGATGACAGGTACTCTGATGACGGGTACTCGGGTACTCTGATGACAGGTACTCGGGTATTCTGATGACAGGTACTTGGGTACTCTGATGACAGGTACTCAGGTACTCTGACGGGTACACGGGTACTCTGATGACAGGTACTCGGGTACTCTGATGACAGGTACTCTGGTACTTTGAGTACCCATTGCCGGAGTACCCGAGTACCCATCATCGGAGTACCCGAGTACCTGTCACCTACCCATCAGAGTACCCGAGTACCTGTCACCTACCCATCAGAGTACCCGAGTACCTTCCACCTGCTCATCAGAGTACCTGACACCTGAAGTACCCGAGTACTTGCCACCTGCTCATCAGTACCCATCACTACTCATCAGTACTCATCAGTACCCATCAGTACCTATCACCTATCAGTATCAGTACTGATCATCTGTACCCATCAGTACAGTATCAGTATCACCTATCAGTATCAGTACTACTCATCAGTACCTATCACCTGCCTGTCACCTGCCCATAAGAGTACCCGAGTACCTGTCACCTGCCTATCGGAGTACTCGAGTACCTGCCACTTGCTCATCAGTACCAGAGTAGCTGTCACCTGCCCAGCAAAGTACCCGAGTACCTGTCACCCTTCATACAGCCACCATGTCTAAGTCCAAAAAGGTTTATATACATCCTCCGTTTAAACCTAAATACCGGTGTTATGGCAGCAGACGGTTGGCTTTCCGATAAGGGTGGTCCCAGCGGCGGATTCGCCGCGGGATGACCCTTCCGGGGTGGCGGAAGAGGTGCCCCCCCCTCCCGCCGCATTCTGGTCCTTTTCCCCGCTTACCGGACCCGCCGGCAGCGGGGAAAACAATCCGGTCCCAGATCCTCACAGACAGGATGTCGAGTGAGGGCAAGCTTGCCCTCACTCGACTCTATGGTCTTGGAGGACCGGAGCTACGGCAAACGTTGTTGCCTAGCAACCAGTTTAAAGGTCCCTTTTTATTTTCATTTTATTTAATTTTTTTTTTTTTTTTTCTATCTTTTAGTGTACTTGTGAGATCTGAGGACTTTTTGACCCCAGATCTCACAAAAAAGAGGTCCTGTCATGCCTTTTTCTATTACAAGTAATGTTTACATTTCTTGTAATAGAAATAAAAATTATCAAATTTTTTTTTTCTAAAAAACAGTGTAAAAATAAAAAATAATAAATAAAATAAATAGTAAAAAAAAAAAAAAAAAATTGAAGAGCCCTGTCCCCGTGAGCTTGCTCGCAGAAGCGAACGCATACGGAAACCCCGCCCACATATGTAAACAGTGTTCAAACTACACATGTGAGGTATCGTCGCGATCGTTAGAGCAAGAGCAATAATTTGAGCCCTAGACCTCCTCTGTAACTCTAAGATAGCAACCTTTTTAAAATGTCGCCTATGGGTATTTTTAAGTACCAAAGTTTGTCACCATTCTGTGAGCGTGCACAATTTTGAAGCATGACATGTTGGGCATCTATTTACTCGGCGTAACATTATCTTTCACATTATGGAAAAAAATTGGGCTAACTTTACTGGTTTCTTATTTTTTTATTCAAAAAAGTGATTTTTTTTCCAAAAAAATTGCATTTGGAAGACCGCTGCGCAAATACGGTGTGATAAAAAAATATTGCAATAATCTCCATTTTATTCTCTAGGGTCTCTGCTTAAAAAATATATAATGTTTTGGGGTTCTAAGTAGTTTTCTAGCAAAAACAACTGATTTTAGCTTGTAAACACCAAATGTCAAAAATAGGCCTAGGCAAGTGGCTAGGAGGCATGATGATGCTCCTTGGATGTTGGGCCCCTCTATATGGCTAGGCTGTGAAAAAGTCTCACACATGTGGTATTGCCATACTCAGGAGGAGTGGCAGAATGTATTTTGGGGTGTCATTTTTGCTATGTACATGCTATGTGTTAGGAATATCCTATAAATTGACAACTTTGTGTAAAAAAAAAGTTTTTATTTTTTTCCCACATTTTCCAAAAACTTGTGGAAAAAAATGACATGTTCAAAGGACTCATAATGCCTCATAGAATATACGTTGGAGTGTTTGCTTTCCAAAATGGGGTCATTTTGTGGACTTTTCCATTGTATTGGTGCCCTAGGGCCTTGAAAAGTGTGATAGGTAGTAAGAAAGTTTTATGTGTATTTATGCTCCTAAAACGCCTTATGGTGCTACTTGGACGTGGAGTCTCTTTTTGTGGCCAGGCTGTGTAAAGTCTCACACATGTGGTATCACCATACTCAGAAGGAGTAGCAGAATGAATTTTGGGGTGTCATTTTTGCTGTGTACATGCTATGTGTTAGAAATAGCTTATAAATTGACAACGTTTTGGAAAAAAAAAGAAAAAAAATGTTTTTCTTCATTTTCCCAAGAATTGTGGGAAAAAATTATAACTTCAAAAAACTCACCATGCCTCTTACTAAATACCTTGGACTGTCTACTTTACAAAAAGGGGTCATTTGGGGGGTATTTGTACTATCCTGACATTTCAGGGCCTCAAGAAAGGAGATAGGCCATCAGTACATCTGGTGTGATCAATTTTCAGTAATTGGTACCATAGCTTCTAGACTCAATAACTTTCACACAGACTAAATAATATACACTAATTTGGGTTAATTTTACCAGAGATATGTAGAAGTATAAATTTTGGCCCAAATGTATGAAGAAAAAATAATTTTTTGCAAAATTTTATAATAGAAACTAAAAAAAAGTGTTTTTTTTTTCAAAATTTTTGCTCTTTTTTTGCTTATATCACGAAAAAAAAAAAAAACCCCAGTTGTGATCAAATACCACCAAAAGAAAGCTCTATTTGTGTGAAAAAAATGATAAAAATTTTGTTTGGTTACAGTGTAGCATGACAATGCTACAATTGTCATTCAAAGTGTGAGAGTGCTGAAAGCTGAAAATTGGTCTGGGCAGGAAGGGGGTCTAACTGCTCTGTATGGAAGCGGTTAAGTTCAGCATTTAGAGGCAGGAAAAAAAAACCTTCTGGTTTGCGTTTCTGATTAAAGATTTCTGGCAGAAAAAACGCAAAACTCTCCTAAACTCGTCTACACTCTGTACAACAAAAATGCTCTATACGAGTGTTTTTTTCTGGCATGGGAACTGGTATTTTTTTAAGCCCAGTGTGCATGGAGCACAATTCCTAAGCACCACCATGCATTTCTATGCGTTTCTAGGGGTAGAACAGCCAATTGAAATTAATGGGATGCCCTACCCACAGAATGAAGGACGTGAATCTAAGCCAAGGAAAAATCATATCAGTTTCATAACAGAAGGAGGAAGTATTTAAAACTTTGGCATGAACATGAAATTACACACAAAATATGAGATCAGTAGCAGGCTTTTTGTGTACTAATACTAACTATAAAAAAACTGCCATAAAAGTGTCTACTGTCATCTATAGAACAATGTACGTGCAATGAACATTAGAAATGGATGTGCTTTTAAGGGTAGGAGCATGAGTGCTCCCTTAAGTTTTATTCATATGTGCTAAAACATGTGATATAGCTTGGATACCACAATGCATGGTAATGCAAGGCATATTTGCATTGCCATGTTTTGCCTTTTATTCAAAATGGTTCCCCAAAGCACATTTAAAGTAAATCTAAACCTACAGATGTCAATGCTCTTGCAATATGGTGTGCTTCAGCAATGCAGGTGTGTTTTTTCTAGCACTGAGGCATATTAAGAATCTATCCAAAATGAATAGGTTGCTTCAGCAAAATGCACGTCTAACATCAAAGCAGAAAGAGATCAAATGGTTGATTGAATCTGCTGCTCTCAGTTGGACTGGTACAGCTGGTCTGGACCTTGAAATTTTCTTTGAGCAAACAAATTCATTGATAGGAGTGCACTCCTGCCCCTGATGAAGACTTGTTCAAAATGCGTTGGACATTTCTTACAGGTGGTACAAGATATGTGTTGCATGTGGAGTATAGGGAATGTTTGATACCTATGTAATTTCATTTCTGTTTTTATCTTTCTAACAATAAAATGTTGGCTATAAAAAGGCCCATATACCTAAATTAATACTTTTCTGTTACATTTCTTCAAGGGATGTTAACACAAATATATAATTATAGGACACAGCTCATTTAGAATGATAGATAACATTTTTACACACTTTTGTCTGAAGAAAGATGTCTATATTTATCCGATGCATATTTATTTTGATTCAGTGGGGGGGAATTTACTAAAACTGGAGCATGCAAAATCTGATGCAGCTCTGCACAGAAACCAATCAGCTTCAAGGCTTCCACGGTTCACCATATCTGCTGGAAGTCTGTCTCAAGCATCCACCACACTTTTGGAAAAATAATACTTTCTAGCATTACCCTTAAAATTTCCTCCTGCTAGTTTGAGATCATGCCCTGTGTACTTCATCTCATTTATATTTAATATATTGCCCCCATAAGGTTTCAATCAGCTCTCTCTGCCCCCCCCCCCCCCTGTTCTCTTCTTTCCTTGAGGCTGTACAAGTTACTCCAATCTCTGGTGATATGTTTAATCCTTCAGATCCTTCAAAATATCTTTTGTACATAAGTATGGTCAAAAGACAATAATACCAATAGAGTCTAAATCTAAAACTCTATATAGTAAAACGTGGGACTGATTTGCTTATTCCTTATGATAGTCACATAACATATACATTTCATTATTTCATAT
>NC_138768.1:126227717-126372717 GCF_965119305.1 Pelophylax lessonae
TATTACATCGTGTCAGTTTTCCTTTGGACATTGGCTGCTATTTGACTCCGCTTTGTATTTGTAAATGTAATAATGTTTATTAAATAACGCTTAGCCAGGTATTCATTAGAATCATACTTAACCGTGCGTTGTGACAGCTCAGAATTTTCTAACCGCCTTGGTAAAGAATGAACGCAAAAAAATGAGATGATTTGTGAAACTGACGAGCTGCTTGGCTTTGGTTTTTTTTAAATGTTGTTCGATATTTATTTATCACCTGCATTTGTATAGGCTGGAAACAAATTACACACAGCTTTTACAAAGAGCATGATTAGGAGACAGATTGCGATTTTCTACAAACAAAATATTTACTTGGTTAGGATTCTGCCGATTTTGGTAAAGAAATGGACTCACCCATTTGTGAAGGCAGGATGTAGGCTTACTGGGGTCTGTGGCCCCTGTCTATGGTTTTATTTCCTAACACAATGACAAGGCAGCAGGAATTGTATTGTAACCATTCAGAGAGAGCGATAGCAACGTTTAGCTCCATGCAGCTCCATGTGGAAGAAGAAACCCGGCTGAGCATAAAATCACCACTGCGTTCTTTTACTATTGCTGTCTCATAAAGTATTTTCCTTTTGTGACTCTATTGTGGCTTTTATATAGCTGTGATAATACCAACCTTTGAAAAAAAAAAAAAAAAAACGAGTTATAGTCTATTTTTCCTTTTACAACTGTGAATTATTTGATCACTTCAGGGTATCTTTGTGTATATAATTGGTGAGACACATTAATAAAATATTGTAGTTGAGAAAAATTGAAGTGTTGCATGTGGTAAGCAATCAGATCCCAGCTGTCGATATTATAGGGCAGTTTAGAAAGTGATAGAAGCATTTAATTTGTTGCTATAAACAACAGACATATTTTTTCTTTTTTTTCCCAATGCGTTAAAAATGTGAAGTGATAATAATTTTTATGCTTTTAATTAATAAACTGCACTTTATATGTGTAACGTTTTATTGGATACCAACTGTTTTAAATATGTATATATTAGATGGTTTATTGTCATAATGTTCATAAAAGAATATCCTAATAAGCCTCATATTTTATCTGACACAACTAAGTAAAGTAGAGGTGGGTGCAATATCAGTCGCTTTATACAAGTCATGCAGGGATTACAGGAAATAGCATTAAGTAAAAAAACAAAACAAAAAAAAAACAGCTATTTGTCCTTGTTAATAGCGTGCTAACATTTGCCCCTCGTGTACTGTGAAATGTCATGTAGCACAGTAGAAGAGCTAAATTATATCTCCGATGCCTAGACGTCAGGATGACTAAGCTAAGCTCAATGACGTCATCAAATCTTATACAGAGATAATAATAATGGCCATCCATTTATCATTTATTCTACTCAATGTAGAAGTGAGTATATTATGATTAGAAAAAAAAAGGGAGGTATAGAAAATAATCAGGTTTACTTAAGCTAAAGAATTGGCAGACAGCTGGCATGTGATTGGTTGCAATTGGCAAACCTCAATTCCTTCTGCCCTGCACTTCATTAGACTTTTATTAATATAGTCTACTATACAAGCACCTGGAAACCCATAGCAACTAATTATAATTTATCTTTCAACTGCTTATAGTGTACAGAGTAGTAAAAAAAATATTTCTAATTGGCTGCTAGGTAGTGCTTTAGTAAATTAATATTTAATATTATTTAGTGTATCATTATGGTATTTTCAACCAGCTATTGCATTCATATTTAAAAAAAATAGTGCTCATGAAATTGGTGTTACCATTTTCCAACATTGCTTGCTATGCACCAACCCATTAATTCCTTTATTTAAAGTGGAACTAAGCACCACAAATCAAAAATGCTATTTCATTCATTTTTAATGTTTAAAGCAAACTCACCCATCCTTCCATGTCTCCATGCTTTATTCTGTTTGGAAAAACACCCCCTAGCATTGCTGTCTGCAGCCATCTTGAGTAAGGGCAAATGATTTGCGTAGCATTTAATTCCTAAAATTCATCTGCCCTTAGCTCAGGCATGCAGGCAGGAGGGTGTGCTTATCTGAGAAAGCCCCTCCTCCCCTATTTCATGTGAAAGAGAATAAATATCCACGAAGAGTCTTGGGATGTATGACATCATTTTGGTCTATGTGAAAGATATATATTGATTCCCGCGCTAGTGTAATATTAAAACTGTGTAAATGAACCAAAAACTTGATATAAAGTAGTGAATAAATATACACACTCTTTAAAGAAATAAATACAAAGATATAAATATATAAAAATACATAAAAAATAGGTGCATGTATGCAGCTGCTGCAACTCTAAGTAAACCTTAGGTAAAATATATAAAACTAAAATTAAGCAGCGCTAGCATATAACTGCAATAACAATTTAGTGATATATGTGAAATAAATAAATGAATAAATAGTCCTTGTGAAATCTGTGAAGAAATCCGAATAAATTGCTCAAGTGCAGAGATAAATAACTTAAAGGTGCTCCAAGGTGATGGTGACCCCTCTTGGCTCCCCACTCACCACAATGCCAGATTGAAGTATATGCTACACAGAGCCTCCTTTCATGGACTATCATTCGGTGTATTCATATATCCTCGGATAGAGGTATGATCCGCCTCCGTATCCACCATTAAAATATAGAATGACCGCACATAGTGAAGTATGTATTTGTAATTTATTGCCAAATTAAAGGTTTAAAAACATACTCACAAACAGAATAAGTGGTATCGCATTTATCACAAAACACGCGGACACCGCAATTTGCGTGCGTTCCACTGTGTGACCAGGAAGTGCTTAACCGGAAGTGACAATACGTCTAGTCCGTGCCGGAAGTTGCGCCAACGCGTTTCGCCCACCCTCTGGGCGTTTTCATTTTGGCCTAGGCCAGAAAACAGGAAGCAACTGTATAAATGTAAAAAAAAAAGTTAAAACAAGTTACTATACCTTCCTATCTATTTACTAAGGCTATTTACTAAGGCAAGCGGCATAAGGATTAAAATCAATGTTGATTGAGAGAGTTTAGTTCCACTTCAATAAAAAACAGTAGTTAATATGTAGCAGTGATTCTAGCTGTTGTTTTTCTAGTGCAGTATCGGGAAAGAGATATTGCAATTTTGCACATTTAACATGTTCTGTATGTGCAAAGAGCAAATACATGCACAACACAGAGCTACCAATCTGATATCAACTTTCATTACTCTAGACAGACTGATCTACTACAAGTTGTTTTTTGATTGGTTGCCACTATCCAGTAGTGTTCTTTGCACTGTAATCCTAAATACGCCTATATGCTTTTTTTATCTGGTGTCTGTTTAATAAATGAGAGTGAAAGGTATTAAACAGAACAATACTTAATGTCCACATGTCTTGTGGTAAAATGTGTGCAGCAAGATGGAGGAACTCTGAGGCCAAAGCCAAGAAGAAGTTAAGTCACCAAGGCTGCGTTCCTATTTTCCAGCCCTCCTTTGCAGTTTATGTAAAGATCACTGGTTTCTTTTTTGTGTGTATGTGTGTGCTGGAGGATCATATACCCAAGGGGTTCCTGGCTGGATTGTGCACGTTTCTCTTTGCATTAGTAAAGCCCAAAGTCATCCAGTTTGCGCTAATCACCACAATTAGTCCAGAATTATCACCGGACTCTGACAGACGTTCCTTGTAACTCTCTTTTATTTCCAACAGCCCTAATCAGCAGCTCTCATTACAAACGCTGATTAAACTGCAAATTATCCAGCAGTGGCCCTGTTCCCGTCTACCAGCAGCTCGTTCAATATCAATTAAGGCAGCAAGCAGCAAATCTGCAGCCTCTGAGAGCTTCCAACTGGCTGATAGTGGCACTTATTAGTTTGGAAAACTAGGAAAATACTAATAATCAACAACCAAGGGAAAGAAAACCTCACCATAGACATGACTGGGAAAATACACATTCCAACTCTTGCAATGTTCAATTATAAGCAGTCCCAGTGGTTGTGGTCCTGACTGGTGACAGCCCAGTTACAGCAGGGGTCAGGGAGCAGGTAAGAACTAAAACTGTATTAGATAAGCTAATATCTGCGGCTTATTGAAGTCAGTTTGCTTTATAATGAATTGCATTAAGCCATATAAAAAATGTGAAATCTAACATCATCAGGTCGTTCCGGCTTCATTTCTAATTGACGCCTTTTTCTTTTTATGACCTCCCCTTCTTCTAAGTGAAACGAGCGCTAATGACAGTTGATTTTATTTATTTATTTTCTCAAATTGCATTTAGATACGCACACGCAGAAGCATTGTCTGTTTATTATCCCTGATGAAGTAAAAGTGGGGCAGGGAGGAAGGGGCACAATGCTCTGTGAATTACTTTATACTGCTAAATAGAATGCTCAGGTAGACCCGAGTGGGCCCCAAATAAGTCCACAGGGAAGGTGTCACCTACCTAGGGGGAAAATGGGGTGGAGGTTACTGAAAAAAAAATGGATTTTGACGACTATGTCCTTCAGATATTTGAAAAGATCTTTCTGTCTGCATTAGAATTAATACATGTGTGAACCATGACATGATCTAACTACACAGTAGAAAATTGCCATTGCATTTAAAGATGTTAATGAGGTTGATTTAATAAAGGAAAAGAGAATGTTCAGTTAGAAAACTAAATGTTCACTTAATTTGTAAATAAAGTGAAACTATGTTCACTTCAAATATCCAATCATGTGTAAGCAAAGAATGTATTTTTTTTTTTCATTTCCCTTGAACATGATTGTGAAATAAACATTTTTTACTTAAGGAAATCAACTTTTGTAAATAATTGGGATTTATTGCAATCAACAAATAGCCAATTTTTTTGCTGAAATTTTCAACTTCAGCCAGTAACCTCCCCCTGCAGTACTTCTTTCCTGCCACTAGAAGCCCTTCGTTTTCTGGTTGCAGCATCATTCTACCCACTTCCTTTGAGTTCAGGCTGTCCTACACCCGATCCCAGTCTGTGACTCCACAGTCAAGAATTCATCTCACTCTGCCTTTTCCTACTATCAGTATACTCTTTGTTAGCACAACTGGTTGCGCTGCTTTCCTTCTCTACCTCACTGAGCTCTGCTATAAAGAGACTACTTTCTTTCTTTTTTTAAAGGATATTTTAATGAATATAGAACTATATTAACCACAGGCTGGCTAGGCTGGACGAAACGACATAGCTCTATGTCAGTTGCGTGCGTAGTGCTGGGGGTGAATGCGCACCACCAGCGGCACGCTCCCACCTCCACCCCCACTAGGCAGCGGGGATGCCGATCCACGGGGCCGACGGCCGCAACTGAGGCCGGGCACCCGTGATCGCTCCCCGCTGAGAGAGAAGGGCGGTCAGCTGTTGTAAATACAGCTGACCATTATTCTCTCTGAAATGATCACAGAGCGCCTGTAATCCTGCTATATAGGAACACAGGTCTCTATGATCATTTCACAAGTCCCTTCCCCATACAGTTAGTAAACACTCCCCTAGGCTCACACTTAACGCTTTGATCACCCCTAGGTTAATCCACTTCCCTGCCAATGTCATTATTACAGTAAGAGTGCATATTTTTAGCACTGATTACTGTATTAATGTCACTGGTCCCCCAAAAGTGTCAAAAAGGTCAGTTAGGGGTCCGATCTGTCAGCCTCAATGTCACAGTCCCGCTAAATATCACAGATCGCCGCCATTACTAGTAAAAATAAATAAATAAATAAAAATGACATAAATCTTTCCCCTTGTAGACGTGATAACTTTTGCGCAAACCAATCAAAATATGCTTATTGTGATTTTTCTTTACCAAAAGTATGTAGCAGAATACAAATTGGCCTAAAAGGATGAACATTTTTGATTTTTTTTTTTTTTTTTATATAGGAGAATGTGAAAAATATTGTTTTCTTTCAGAATTGTGACTATTTTTTTGTTTATAGTGCAAAAAATAAAAATCGCACAGTTGAACAAATACCACCAGAAGAAAGCTCTATTTGTGGGAAAAAAAAGGACATCAATTTTATATCGATACAGTGTCGCTCGACCGCGCAATTTTCCGTTAAAGTAGCACAGTGCTGAATCGCAAAAATTTACTTGGTCATTAAGAGGGCAAATCCTTTCCGGTCCAGAACTGGTTAATGTGTGCCATTTAAATCTGTTTGTAGTACAGCTTTACCTAGTGTATCCGGAAAGTATTCACATTGCTTCACTTTTTCCACATTTTCTTATGTTACAGCCTTTTTCCAAAATTGAATAAATTCATTATTTTCCTCAACATTCTAAAAACAGTACCCCATAATGACAACGACAACGTGAAAGAAGATTGTTTGACATTTTTGCAAAGTTATTAAAAATAAACAAATGAAAAAAATCACATGTATATAAGTATTCACAGCCTTTGCTCAATACTTTGCTGAAACATCTTTGGCACCAAATACAGCCTCAATTTTTGAGTTGTTTTTAGTATGATGCTACAAGCTTGGCACACCTATTTTTGGGCAGTTTCTCCGAATCTTCTTTGAAGGACCTCTCAAGCTTCAACAGGTTGGATGGGGATCCTCGGTGCACAACCATTTTCAGATCTCTCCAGGGATGTTCCATCGGGTTCAGGTCTGGGCTCTGGCTGGGCCACTCAAGGACATTTACAGAGTTGTCCTTCAGCCACTCCTTTGCTATCTTGGCTGTGCTTTCCTGTTGGTAGATGGACCTTCAACCCAGTCTGAGGTCCAGAGCACTCTGGAGCAATTTTTCATCAAGGATGTCTCTGTACATTGCTGAATTCATCTTTCCTTCGATCCTGACTAGTCTCCCAGTTCCTGGAGCTGAAAAGCGTCCCCACAGCATTATGCTGCCACCACAATGCTTCACTGTAAGGATGGTATTAGCCAGGTGATGAGCAGTGCCTGGTTTCCTCCAGACATGAGGCTTGCCATTCAGACCAATGATGTTAAATCTTTGTTTCATCAGACCAGAGAATTTTGTTTCTCATGGTCTGAGGGTGCTTCAGGTGCATTTGGCAAACCCTAGGCGGGCTGCCATGTGCCTTTTACTGAGGAGTAGCTTCTGTCTGGCCACTCTATCGTACAGGCCTGATGGGTGGAGTGCTGTAGAGATAGTTGTTCTTCTGGAAGGTTCTCTTCTCTCCACAGAGAAATGCTGGAGCTCTGTCAGAGTGACCATGGGGTTCTTGGTCACCTCACTGACTAAGGTCCTTTTCCCCTCGATTGCTCAGTTTGGCCGGGAGGCCCGCTCTAGGAAGAGTCCTGATGGTTCCAAACGTCTTCCATTTATGGATAATGAAGGTTACTGTGCGTATTGGGACCTTCAATGCTGCAAAAAAAGTTTCTGTACCCTTTCCTAGATCTGTGCCTCGATACAATCCTGTCTAGAAGGTCTAGAGATGATTCATTGGTCTTCATTGCTTGATTTGTGCTCTGACATTCACTGTTAACTATGGGGCCTTATAGACAGGTGTGTAGCTTTCCAAATCATGTCCAATCAACTGAATTTGGATTTAGCTCAATGATCTTGAGACTTGTAAACTTATGTTGTGAAGATCCCCACATATTTACCTCCTTGAATTCTGTGACACATATTTACTACGCACTGTGAATAGGCACTGCTGTGTCACACAACTCACAGAGCCTGCCTTCAGAATTACAGAGGAGCTAAGAGGAGGAGTCTTAGCAGGCGGAATCAGTACAGGATGCACTGCCTGTAGGCAGCAAGATACCATGGAGTCCATAGGAATTGAAAGTAAACAACAAAGTTGAGGTTGCAAAGCACACAGGGAATACAGGAAAGTCTGGAAAGACAGATCTCACAACATAAAATACATTTTTCAAGTAATCCTATATTATATTGTCTAAAATAATTATTGTTTGCATTGCTATTACTGTGCTGAGCTTATAAAATGAATGTGTATGCTGTGACCAAATATTTCCTTTAAGTGTTATATCTGTAAATCTACTATGAAGGGCAAAAGATCATTTTTCTGCCAAATGCGATCTTTCACACAAAACCATTCCCTTTGTTGATGGTATTTACTTAGGAAATGGCACAAGGTGTGCTGGAAGTCACGCTGTGGCTTTTGCATACTTGCAGTGTGTACTATACAAGGCACTATCCAATCAGCCCAATCCATTCACTACAACCTACTTGGCAAATGGAAGGCAGTGAAGACATGGGTTTACAAAATTTAATGGTCAGAGGTCATAAAAACATGACTCATAACTATAGTCAGGGACCCTTTCAGCAAGTTGATCCTGTTGCTAAGGATATGGTTATCATTTATTGTTATTTTTTTTCTTTTGTGCATATAAGGACATGAGTCCTGTGTTAAAGCGGAGTTCCGGGCACAAAATCGACCTAATCAATTTTGGGTCCATCCGCTTGCTCTTCTTCACCTGAAAAGGAATTGGATGGTTAGGGTTATTTTTTTTTTTACTTACCTTGTAATTGTAGATAGAAATACTCACCTATTTTCCACTTCCTCCCTCTGTGGCCGCGGCCCGCGCCGTCACTTCCGGTTTGCAATGATTCCTGGGAGCTGAACGTCATCGCTCCCAGGAATCAACAGGAACATGCACTATGGAGTGTCTGCTGTAGGATCAGCCAAATCTGCCCAACAGTAGGTTGGGGACAGACTCCGTAGGTAGGTTCCTGTATGTGAGAAGGTAGCCGCCCACAGTGGCAAGGATTTATTTTGTGTTTTATTTTATTTTGATGTTTTTGACGCTTGCACTTGTGTGAAGAAAAATGCATGAATAAACCAAACTGTTGTTTACAACCACTTCTCGGCTATCTCCCTGTGTAAGGAACCCCCCCAAAGGGGTCATCCACACCCGCCACGGAGCTAATCAACCTCACATATGGTGGAGGTATGCATTGGGCAGAAGCAGAGATCCCTGCAAAGAAGTGCATATGTTCTATGAACTTTGTCTGGTTCATGAGATTGCACAATCTATGTGTGCAGGAGAGGAGATCCTGAAAGAGAAAAAACTTGTTTTAAAGAGACAGTGGTCTCAGATTTTTTGATGAACTTTGTCTGGTGCATGGGACTGCACAAACTGTGTGTGCAGGAAAGGAGATCCTGCAAGAGAGAGAAAAGCTACTGGCTTTAAAGAGACACCTTCACCATTGTCTAAGGTCTTTACTCCATAGCGCTGGTCGCCCCTACCTTTTTAAAGAGACAGTGGTCTCAAAATTTTTTGCTGGACTGTGAAAAATTTATCGTGGAGTTATTGAAGATGGGGCGGTCAAAACGCCTGAAAGATGCAAAGATAGCTGAAATGAGAGACCGGATTCTATGGATGGAGGGGATGTTACCGTCTGAACGAGCCCCATCCATGCCTAAAGAGAGTCTACTAAAGAGGAAGGTTGTTGTCCCTAGCAACACTGAGGCAAATGCGGATTTTCAGCGGAGCTTTGCAGCTCAACAACAGGCTCACCAAGAGAGCATGGCAGGCTGGAAACAGAGACGTCAGCAGCAAATGGAGGTCATCGGTTTGGAGGAAACCGAGTATGTGTGCAGGGCTGAGCGGGATGCCTTGCAACGGAAAATGGAAGAAAAGGAACAAGCCCTGGAGTTGCTTAGTATGGAGCATAGAAACTTGCAGGCTCAGGTGTTACAGTGGGAAGAATCCACTGCTCTTCTTTTTTCCGAGTTACAAAAACGTAGAGAGACTATAATGGAGAAAGATACCATCCTTTTGGAAAAGGAAATTGAAGTTAAAACTTTGCAGGAGCAAAGTATATGTGATATGTTGGAGTTGCGTAATCAGCTGAAAAAAAGTCTTCAGTTTTTGGAAGCTACAAAAATAGACCTGCAGGGGGTGCAGGAACAGAATGTCTCTCTGAAAACAGCATTGTCTCTCAGCTACAAGGAGAAAAATGAGAGAGAGGCTAAATTACTGAGTACTGTGTATGAGCTCACCACTTTGAGAAGTGTGGTAGATGAATTGCGTACGGACTGTGAAAGTTGGAAAGATGAAGTCCAACGTGTCCAGCAGCAGTTAAAGGAGAAAGAAGCCTGTGTGGCAGAATTACAGTCTCATTCCCAGAAACTAGCCAATGAGGTGAAGGCTCTTATGCAGGGGAAAGGAGATTCTGAACACAAGAGGAAAAAAATAGAGGCACAGCTGCAGGAATCGCAAGTCAAAGTGTCAGAAGGTGACCAAGTGTGTGCTAAGCTGTCAGAGAAGGCAAACCGACTGCAGGTTGAGTTGGACAATGTTAGAAATCAGCTTTCTCAAGCAGACAGCAAATCTAGAGAAATTGCCAAAGACTTTTCTATCTTGGAATCACAGCTGCAAGACACGCAGGAACTCTTACAGGAAGAGAGGTGTCAAAGGCTGAGTTTTAGCACAAAGCTCAAACAAATGGAAGATGAGAAAAATGGCTTCCTGGAACAATTAAAAGAGGAGGAGGAAGCAAAGAAAAACCAGAGCAAGTCGTAACATTGCAAGCTCACATAGCGGATATGAAAAAACGCATGGAAGAAAGCGTTGGTTCATTAGAGAGTGTTGAAGATGTGAAAAAGAGGTTTGATCAGATGCTTGGTGAGGAGAAGACTGTGTCTGCAAAATATGCAGAAGAACCCGACCGTGCTGAAGCGGAGGCGCATGATAAAGAGAGCAAATCCCTGTTCTTGGCTCGTTCCTTGGAGGAAGCTCTAGAGTGTAAGGTTGAACTAGAAAGAGTTAACAAACAACTGTGTACAGAAATGAAAGATTTAGTCAGCTCCAAGGATGATGTTGGGAAAAGCGTTCAGGAGCTAGAAAAGTCTAAGCGAGCCTTAGAACAGCAAGTAGAAGAGATGAAGATTCCGTTGCAGGAACTTGAAGAGGAATTACAGGCAACAGAGGATCTGTCCCAAAGAGGGGATGGCGTGCCTGATGCAGTTTATAAAATGATCAGTGTTTTGGGGTCTGTCCTGAGTGAGCATCAGAAATGTGATGATTTCTCAGTTCAGGCTGAAAGTCTAGTGAAAAACGCAAGTGATATAAATCTTGGAGAAAAGAGCAAACACCACCTAGTGGAGAAAACTAAGGCTGTTGGTCAAAACGTGAAGCAAATGAATTTCAAGTGCCTTTCAGGGAATATTTCCAAAATGGAACTGGTGAAAGACAGGTGGCAGAAGTTTGAGCGTGATCTTGAGATACATTCCATGTGGAGTTCAGATAAAGAAAAGGAACCAGGTGACCTTGAGCGGTCAAATAGTTCAGCATAAAGTGTATTGAAGAAACCTGTAATAGACTGTGTTGTTGCCTTTGACCCATGTTACATAGTTACATAGTTAGTAAGGTTGAAAAAAGACATCAGTCCATCCAGTTCAACCTATGATGTGTGTGTGTGTTTGCTTTTAACCGTACATTGTATACCCCTGTATGTTGTGGTCTTTAAGGTGTCCATCTAATAGTTTTTTGAAACTATCAATGCTCCCTGCTGATACGACTGCTTGTGGAAGAGAATTCCACATCCTTACCGCTCTTACAGTGAAGAACCCCTTACGCACTTTAAGGTTAAACCGCCTTTCCTCAAGTTTTAGTGAGTGGCCACGTGTCTTATTGTATCTCCTCTCTCTGAATAGTTTGTTCCTTATGCTCGGGTCGCCAGTACAGTATTTGTACATTGATATCATATCCCCCCTCAATCGTCTCTTCTCCAGAGAGAATAGGTTCAGTGCTTGTAGTCTTTCCTCATAGCTGATGTCCTCCATTCCCCTAATTATTTTTGTTGCCCTTCTCTGGACTTTCTCCAGTTCCAGCACATCCTTCCTGAGGACCGGTGCCCAGAACTGGACAGCATACTCCAGATGTGGCCGGACCAGAGTCTTGTAGAGTGGGAGAATAATCTCTTTATTTCTGGAGTGAATCCCCTTTTTTATACAACCCAGTATTCTGTTGGCTTTGCTTGCGGCGGCTTGGCATTGCATGCCACTGCCAAGCCTGTTGTCTACCAGTACCCCCAAGTCCTTTTCCATCCTAGACTCACCCAGAGGTTCCCCCCCTAGTGAGTAGCTTGCTTTCTGGTTTCTGGCCCCCAAGTGCATTACTTTACATTTTTCAACATTAAATCTCATCTGCCATGTAGTTGCCCACCCCATTATTTTGTTCAGGTCCGCTTGCAAGGTTTCCACATCCTGCATAGAAGATATTGGCAAGCCTAATTTAGTATCATCTGCAAATACTGAGATTGTACTAGATATCCCCTCCTCTAGATCATTTATGAATAAATTAAACAGGATTGGTCCCAGGACAGAACCCTGGGGGACCCCACTTTCCACACCCGCCCAATCCGAGTACTCCCCATTAATCACCACCCTCTGTACTCTCCCCTGGAGCCAGTTCTCTATCCAGGTACTCACCTTCTGGTCCATACCTACCTTCATTAGTTTGTACAGTAAGCGTTTGTGGGGAACGGTGTCAAAGGCCTTTGCAAAGTCCAGATACACCACATCCACAGGCTTACCTTTATCTAAGTGGCAGCTCACTTCATCGTAGAAGGTTAATAGATTGGTTTGGCACGAACAATTTTTCATGAATCCATGCTGATTACTACTTATAATACCGTTTTCATTACTAAAGTCTTGTATGTGGTCCCTTATCATCCCCTCCAAAATTTTGCAGACTACTGATGTTAGGCTGACCGGCCTATAGTTACCCGGGATATATCTCGGCCCCTTTTTAAATATTGGTACCACGTTGGCTTTTTTCCAATCAGCTGGCACCATACCCGTCTGTAAACTATCCTTAAAGATCAAGAATAATGGTCTGGCAATCACCTGGCTGAGCTCATTAAGAACCCTCGGGTGCAAGCCATCCGGTCCCGGGGATTTATTTATGTTAAGTTTCTCTAGTTTAGCTCTAAGTCTATCCTCTGTTAGCCATGGCGGCACTTCCTGAGGTGTATTATTTAGTTCGGCCTTACAAGCAAGGTTCGTGTAGCCCCCCGATTCCTTTGTGAAGACTGAAGAAAATAAATTATTTAACACTTCCGCCTTTTCTCTGTCCTCTGTGGCCATTTTTCCTTTATCATCTTTTATGGGGCCAATGTGCTCTGGCCTCGCTTTCCTACTGTTTATATACTTAAAGAACTTCTTGGGGTTCTTTTTACTCTCCTCCGCTATATGTCTCTCGTGTTCTATTTTAGCCGCCCTGATTTCGTCTTAACATTTCTTATTACACTCTTTGTAGTGCTTAAATGCTGCCAATGACCCCTCAGTCTTGTATTTTTTGAAGGCCTTTTCTTTAGCTCTAATATACATTTTTATGTTGGAGTTTAGCCACCCAGGGTTTAGTTTTGCTCTTTTAAATTTTTTTAAATTTATTTCCCTGTGGAATGCACATGTGAATGCACCATGTGTTGGTGGAGGGAAAGTTGATGATGTCTCTGGAAAAAGGAACAGGGGTCCCTTTGAAGAAATGTGTGACCGCTTGTTGTCGCAAATGGAAGGCCCTCTGCACAGCATCTTAGAGCAAACTAAGCTCAAGAAAGAAGATCGTTCCCTTTTACAACAAAGAGTCAATGATTGTGTACAGCTGTATGAAGAGGCAACTCAAGTCACAGAGGGACGTCAAGAGTCCCTACTTGGATCAAAGCCAAGTGAAGCAGAGGTTCTCAAAGTTTTGTGGAAATCATTTATTGATTGCAGAGAGAGGCGGCTCAAGAATGTTGAAGACTTTAAGACTAGCACAATTGAGTTGCCTATGGATCACGGTCCTCCTTGGTGGATAGGACAGACGGTTATGCAGGACAAACTTGAGAAGGATCGAAATGATGCTAAAAATGCAGTTGAAGAATGTGTATATGAGATGAAGGACAAGTTGTCTGACATTTATGAGAAATCTGTCAATGAAGCTGACAGAAACAGTTTCATCCTGAAGCTTGAAGATACTAGGAGGCTTATCAGTGAGAGTCAAGAGAAGTGCCTGACACGTGCGTGCCTGGAAAACTGTGTCCCAACCCTAGGGTTGAAACAAGAGGGGGGGGGGTATGTGACAGGAAGTCAGGTAAATCTGTGGATGTAGTCACAGACAGGAGATACATTTCCACCTGGTTTAGAAAATTCACCAATTACAATAGGGTGTCGGCTGCAAAGGTAGCCAGGACGGCTTAAGGAAGTTGAAAGGCCTTCAGATGTTCAGAATGAGGAAGTTAAGGCCTCTATAATTTGTCCAAAGGAAGTCTATTGATTGCTGCCTCCTGACACTGTGTGAGCTGGGGAGAGGAGGACAGTCAGATGTGTGCCTCCCGACACTGTGTGAAGCCTGGGAGAAGGATTGCTGCCTCCTGACACCGTGTGGGGAGAGGAGGACAGTCAGATGTGTGCCTCCCGAAGCTGTGTGGGCATGGGAGAAGGGATGCCCCCTGAAGATGTGTGAGCATGGGGAAGACCTCCTGGAGCGATGTGCGCTGAGGAGGGTAAAAAGTGTGAAGACCTCCTGGAAGCGATGTGCGCTGAGGAGGGTAAAAAGTGTTAAGACCTCCTGCAGCGATGTGCGCTTGCACTTGTGTGAAGAAAATTGCATGAATAAACAAAACTGTTGTTTGCAACCACTTCTCGGCTATCTCCCTGTGTAAGGAACCCCCCCAAAGGGGTCATCCACACCCGCCACCGAGCTAATCCCCTCACAGTATGTATTATTATTGTTATTATTTTGTCACACCTACGTAATTATAATAATAAACCTACATTTACAGATGTTTTTCCTGATAATTTCCACTCTGTGTAGTAAATTTGATTATGATGAAGTCAAACTACATCTTATATCCTATCAGAGTGTGCCTGCCTACTCTCCTCTTTGTGTGATGTTTGTAGATAAACATTCATCATCCTTTACATGCATGGGAAAGAAGGATTGTGTAGCTATGGATTACATAGACGCCTTGTATGCTGTATTCAGAAGGGTAGAGAAGATCCCGGATCTTTTGTACAAGTTCAACCGCACCCACCAGCGAAGAGGGGAGGGACTTTCCGAGTACATTTCTCGAGTGGACGGGATGTTTCACTAGATTATCCTCAAGAGGGGCATTGACCCCCAAGGACACTGACCAAGCTCGTCTGGATCGGGTCTTACAAGGGGCCTGCCCAAATCATCCAATTGTTTTGAAGCTATTGTTGAAGGTAGTACAAACAGTTCCTACTTACCCCGAACTAATGAGAGAAGTGAGAGAAGAGGAAGCTTTGTTGGAAGAAAAGAGTCAAGGGGCGAAAGAGCTGGTTGCAAGTGGGGGAAGAAAGAGAAAGCTTCTGCCCATGTTGTCTATGTAGAACCCAATTTCTCAGATTAGGACAGTGAGACAGAGGCAGACCAAGAAGGGCATGTTAGCCCTGACAGCAAATAGTCAGTTGATGACTCAAAGCTGGTGGAATTAATGATTCAAGTCCCTCAAGCTCAAACTCAGATGTACCAGGCTCTGATGCAAGTGATGGAGACTCAAGGGAAAATGCAGCAGCAAAGGTTTAACCCTGGAGGATCGAAGTTGTTTCAAACTAAGGGAAAAAAAGATGTTTTGAATGTGGAGAGTAGGGATGGGCTCTCCGAACACATGAACAAATGGGGCGCTCAGCGGGAAATTCGCCCACTGTTGAGCGCCCCATAATGCACTGCGTTGTTGCAGTGCATTGGTAGCTGATGATTTGCCAAAGCATGCACCTGACCTGTATGCTTTGGCCAATCACAGCACAATGTCCTGTCAGAGCCATGATTGGCCAAAGGCAGGGTGCCTTTAGCCAATCATGGCCCGGGGGCTAAGTCCACACCCCACACTATATAAGGCTGCTGCTTACACGGCATCTGTGTATAGTGTGTTAGAATAGAGATTAGGCAGGTAGTCAGTGGATAGTGAGTTGCGTTAGTTTAGTGCAGTCAGTGTAGTGTACAGGCATACTCCACTTTTAAAATGTATAGATATGTTGTAGTCCTGGGTCCCCTCTCGGTGCTCCCCAAGTTTTGTGCCCCTTTCACTTTTAGTTTGGGAGCAGTGCCATGCCAAGGTGACCACTATTTTCCATAGACGCCAATGTTTAGGACAGGAGCTGTGCCATGTCAAGCTGACCAATATTTCCCATAGATGCCAATCAGCACTGAAAGCTGAAAATTGGTCTAGGCAGAAAGTGGGTGAAAGTGCCCTGTATTTAGGTGGTTAAGGGGAATCCTATGACAGAATTTAAAAAAAAAAAAAAAACATCATGGGGTCTCCCCCCCCCCCAGATCTATAACAGGCCCTTTGGGTCTGGTATAGATTTGAAGGGGAACTTCACGCCAAAAACAAAAAAAAAAAAGGCGCGGGGTCCCCCCCTAAATCCATACTAGGCCCTTTGGGTCTGGTACAGATTTTAAGGGAGACTCCACGCCTAAATTAAAAAAAAAACGTCGTGTAGCAGAATACATATTGGATTAAATTGATGAAGAAATTTGATTTTTTACTTTTTTTTTTGGTTGTTTTATAGCAGAAGTAAAAAAATAAAGAAAATTCAGAAGACCCGGGGCTTCTTTGGGGCCCACTCGGGGCTATAGCCCGGGTAAGCCCCCCCTCCCCCCGATGCCAATGGTCAAGTGACGCTATTTTACAGGGATTTCTACGACAAGTATTTTACGCATATCCCACTGTGCAAGCTGGAAGGGCTAGAAATTTGGGATATTTGCACCCAAAAGTTCCCCTATGACGGGGTACATTCCTATCAAGCTAACCTTTGACCCCTCGTTGGCCAGGAAGTCCAAGACCTTCGATACATTAGCATTTGTTTGTCCTCTGCCCCCGGGAGCACTGATCTAGTGAGAAAGCCACTCATCCCATTGGCCGCAAGGGGCTCAGCTGCAGAGGAGATACACCCACAGTTGAGATAGGCTCCTCAGTGTGTGGTCCAGGAACAAAGGGCACCAGCTAAAAGAGTGGGAAGATTGTGGCAACTGGACACCCGAGAGAGAGTGTTACAGCCCGGGGAAAAGGTATGTATGAAGGCCAATGTCAAGTTGTCTTGGGACCAACCGGGTCTGTTTAAGGTACTGGAAGCTGTCCTGTTGGGAAAAGAGACAGGGATAGAATTGGTCCAAGAAATCATACCCACGAAAATGTTGTCGAAGGCCGGGGTGAGAATCCCAGTCAGTGCCTATAGGTTACTGGTCAATCTGTCAGCCTGAAGCCTCGTATGGTGATAGGACGTGTAGGTGCGGCTACTCCTGTGATGTTGGATGATTTGGTTCAGAGGGCCGTGAAGGAGAATTTTAAGCTCAGCGTCCTGCTCTGCCTCTCAAGTGGAAAGAGAGGATCAAAGCCCACTTAGCAAGATGGGAAGAGATGTTTTCCAAAAATGGCTTTGATGTGGGTTGTGCTAAGAGTGCACAACACCAAATTCGAGTGAAGACAAGCCATTCTGAGAAAGGGCTCAGCGAATACCTTTGAGTGATCTCGAAGATCTTCAGGAGCAGTTGGCTGAACTAAAGTCTGGCGTCATTAGAGAATCCAGGAGCCTTTACGCATCCCCCATTGTGGTAGAACCATTCGGATGTGGATTGATTATAGAACGCTAAACCGAAGAACCATTCCTGATCAGTATACCACACCCCGCATAGAGGATAACTTGCAGTGTCTGTCTGGAGCAAAGTGGTTCAGCATGTTGGATCCGAAGAGTGGATACTACTACCGATGCATCCTGATGACCGAGAGAAGACGGCATTCATCAGCCCGTTGGGATTCTTTGAATGTTTGATCACATGCCACAGGGATTGACAGGAGCCCCAGCCACCTTTCAGAGGTTGATGGAGAACACTGTGGAAGACATGAATTTGATAGAGGTGCTTGTGTATCTGGATGATATCATTGTTTTTGGCAAGATGCTGGAGGAGCATAAAGCACGAAAATTCTTTCAGAGACTTCACGCAGAGGGGCTAAAACTGTCCTTGGAGAAATGTCAATTCTACCAGATGTCAGTCACCTATCTGTGGCATGTGGTCTCAGCCAACAGATTAGCCACTGATCCACAAAAGCTGGAAGCTGTTACCTTTTGGCCTTGATCAAGGACTGTTACACAGTTGAGGTCATTTCTAGGATTTTGCTCCTATTATAGAAGATTTGTGAAAAACTATGCACAGATTGCGAAGCCTCTGAATGAGTTGGTGCAGAGGGAATTAAATGAAGGTTCGCAGAAGTCGAATTAGGGGAGCCCAGGCAATTAGGCCCAGGACACCGCATGAGTCTATTCAGGGACAATGGACTTCAAAGTGTGAGAAGACCTTTAGATGTCTGAAGGAAAGCCTCACCGAAGATCCAGTTTTGGCTTACGCTGACCCTTCTAAGCCTTATAAGTTGCATGTAGAAGCTAGCCGAGATGGGCTAGGGGGAGTTCTATATCAAGAAACAAAAGGGAAGCTTCGTCCAATGTGAGTTGAAGTCATACTCCCTCTGGGAAGAACTATCCTGGGCACAAGTTAGAGTTTCCGGTCCTCAAGTGAGCAGTACTGGACAAGTTGCGATACTACTTATATGGATTGATGTTAGTGGTCAAAACAGATAACAATTTTTTTGCCTACCTGTTGTCTACTGCTAAATTAGATGCCACTCGGTGGTTGACAGCATTGTCCGAGTTTCAGTTCAGCTTGAAGTATCAGCCAGGGATAGGAAACGGGGATGCAGATGCCCTATTTTGAAGACCATATGTTTCAGATGATGGTGCAAGAAACTGGGTTAATTTGACTAGTGAAAGAGTTCACCCAGTGTGCCAGGGAGTAGAGCATCATCATTAGGGGGCCACAGGAGCTGAAGCCATGGGAGTTACCCCTGCTGGAGTGCCTCAGTGTTATTGTGATCTGACTCAAGTGCGCAGTCAAGATTTGCCTCAGTGTCAAAGTTTTACCTTGCTCTCCTGTTGGCAGCCATCTTGGACATGTGCAGACTGCTGCCTCTCATACACTCTAATTGCATCATCCAGGTGGCTCAGATTTACAGCGACTGCACTTCCAAGTGCACTTGCAGTGGACTTGTAGTGCACAGAGGATTTGCCTTTAGTAAATCAACCCCTATGTAAAAGTTCCACCCTAACTAAGGGACTTAGTAGAATATGTGTTGAAGTGCATTGTGTTAAGGCTTGTTAAGGGCATTGCCCTTAACAAGCCTCATCGCTTGACAAAAAAGATCCTGTGCCATTGCTGGCCAACACAGAACATCACAATGCAGTACATTCACATCTTTGCATTATGCTGTGTTCAAGGACAGGTGTGTTGCGTTATAAAGTACATATGTATTGGGGTGATATTCAAAATTAAAAAAATCTAAGGTGTGAATCCAGTCTAAATTGCCTGCTGACTCCTAGACTTCCCTTTTTTAAAATATTTTATATTTATATGTTCTCCTGAGTAGCAGCAATCATGACACATTGGTGGCGACAATATTATTCAAACTTATACAGCAAAAAGTCCTGGCTTAACTTCAGCCTCCCTTGCACTAATCAGAGTTTTCAAAAAGCAATTTATATTTTAGTTTTCTTTTTCTACTTTAATTTAGAAAAAGGAATTTCTTTAAAAAATATATTATGCGCTTTGTACACCATTAAAAAAAATAAATAAAAATCACTTAGCTACTGTATACCCATGTGTACAAATGAATTGTAGAAGTAAGTCTCTGTTGGTACCTTTAAGCAGGTTATGTAATGCTGTCAATTTACATTTTAAGGAGTTTAATAGAGTTGCCTAATAACATTCCACAGACTTAGTACATTGGATGCACTGCCAATTAGCTGCCTTCTATGACAGCATTTAAAAAAATCAATAAAAAGGACACAATGCACTTGATGAACATTGAGTAGTAATTTACAAACCCTATAGGACAGAATTCATCCAAATAGGACACAAAATACACAAAATGTCTGGTAACACAATTATCAAAACTCGCTGCCATTTTTAACAAATAAGATTGATTAATAACCTTTACTTTGACTTTTTTGCAGCAATTTTGTTTCTTTGCTGAAAAACATAATAGAAAGAAAAAAGGAATGGCAGCTGGATATGGCTAACCTTTAAATGGTCATCTTAGGTGTCTTTTATGTTAAAGGGTAAGGTCACTTTTTTACCAATATACTATTAATGTACCTCAGTTGCAGAAAAATAAAAACTTTCTTTGAATTTTAGAACAAGGCCATACCCTAGTCCTTTCTGTATTTCTTATAAAGCTACAGAGACTTCCTGGTATATAGATTTGGGATGGAGAAACCAGTAAGACACAGGAACGAGTTTACCAGCTAACCTCATTATCACACACATCCTGCACTGACCTCATTAATACTTCCATGTTTACCTATCAATTATGTTTGCACAGCATAACCAGCATCCCTCCACACAGGAATTTGCCTGACTTGTCATTGTAGGCTACTACATCTGCAATGTTTGCTATGTCCACATGCTAAACTTTCTGGAGCCACGAGTTGGACTTCCCTGATGTAGTGCAAGGGCATGCCTGATTGGATACCATGTGATTGGATAGATGGTGTCTCCTCCTATTCCGTAGTTTTGGTAAATCTAAAGGAGATTGCACATAGATTGTATAATCAGATTTTATAGTGTATGGTCACCTTTATACACCTAAAATTAACTATTTGCAGTTTCAGTGCCATTAATTGTTAACGGCATAGAAAACACACATTTTGCCACATGAAAATATGGTTGACTAATGCAGTCAAACGCACATTAAAAAACATGCAACTTGCACTGTGCCAAAATGTCCCATGAGCTATTTTGCTACTCTGTCTTTTTCTGCTGTCACTTTTCTATGTATGTTCCATAGTACTTAAGAAATACCTATTCCAGGCACCCATGT
Organism: Pelophylax lessonae; assembly: GCF_965119305.1. Lineage (NCBI taxonomy): Eukaryota > Metazoa > Chordata > Amphibia > Anura > Ranidae > Pelophylax > Pelophylax lessonae. Next base: position 126,248,508 of record NC_138768.1, read on the forward strand.
ACATTTACCCATGTTTCTGGGGGACTGCTCACCAGCTGATCACCCATCTGAACTGCGTTGCATTCAGAATGACATTCCAGGCATCTGTGGCAGGCTCATTTACAACGTATGTAATTGTCTTTCAGCAGGGTTCCTCTCAGGCAACCCTGCAATAGCAACCTCCATTGTTATCATTAGGTACAGAAATACTCTGAGATTACATTTTGAGGGTAAAAACACTATTCATACAGAGACTTCTTTTGTCATGTTATAATATTTGAGAAGACATATTTAAATGCATTTCAAATAGATCATAAAATCTTTAGAATAAAAATGACAAAAACATGATTTACTATGTGTATTTGGCATTTAACTATACTATATAACACATCTTTTGAGGCTATAATTGTATAAACTACCTAAAAAAACAAACAGCCATAATAATTAGGGTTTCTGCACTAAAATAAACCCCAGAATGAAGTTGAGATAATAATCATGACAATAGCATGGAATGGATGAGTGATCCTGAAGAGGATGGGTCAAGAATGTGACAGATGTTGCCTGTGTCATGTAGATGAGTTGTCATCTAATGGGACCTCACTTGTGTCAAAAGAGATAATTCAGCAATAAATGAACACAGCAATGGTGTTCTCATACTTTCTCAGTAACTTCCACACCATTTCTCGCTATCAATACATGAGTGTGAATAATTTCTTGTCTACACCCAGCTATCTATGGATGCTGCTTATCCAGAGACCTCTGAGAGGCATCTCTTTATCATAATAATTTCTTAATATCACTAGTAATGAATGTTTGTTTATGACACTTGACTTAATGAGCTCATGCTCTGCACTCATTTAGCAAACATCAACAGGGACTGACAAAAATGAATGAACTTTGACCAGAACTGCATACTTCAAATCTGACTTGGTCTACAACAGGTCTTAGTAGGCTAATATAAGTGGGTATGTCCAGTGGGCAAGTTTTAGGAGATGTGGATAAAAAGTAAAACTAATCATACACAAATGTGCAAAAATTTTAGGCAGGTGTGAAAAATGGTGCTGTAAATGAAGAATGCTTTCAGAAATAAGTGTGTTAATAAATTATTTTGAACAATTTCCAAAATGGAAAGTAAATGAACAAAAGAGAAATCAAAATCAAATCAATATTTGGTGTGACCGCCCTTTGCCTTTAAAACAGCAAACATTTTTCTGGGTGGACTTGCACACAGGTTTTGAAGGAAATTGGCAGGTAGGTTGTTCCAGACATCTTGGAGAACTAACCACATATTGTTTTTTGGATGTAGGCTGCCTCAAATGCTTCTGTCTCTTCATGTAAACCCAGACAGACTCCATGATGTTGAGATCAGAGCTCTGTGGGAGCCAAACCATTTCTTCCAAGGCTCCTTGTTCTTCTTTACGCTAAAGATAGTTGTTAATGAATGTTTGGGTTTGTTGTCCTGCAGAATAAATTTGGGGCCAATCACACACCTCCCTGATGGTATGGCATGATGGATACTGGTCAGGCCTAATTTCACATTCCATGTCCACCCTCTCTCCTGGGGCATTGGTGATCCCCATCTCTGTGATTTGGGACTTCAGCATTCACGCAGGGATCTCCTTGAAATGGTAATTCAGGTCTTATATCTTCACAGACCTCTGGACTGATAAGTATAACATGCATGCATGCACCCTATAGAACATTGTAGAAATGCAACGGATCCTAGGTGATAAAAAAACTTATGCATTATTACCCAGAGATCCAAAAATCTCATATAAAAAGAATTTACAAACAATTGTCGAAAGAGGCTATAACTCAAATATTCTCACCAATAAAGAAAAAGCCTTTTTGATCCCTAAATGCCCCCGCACGCCAGTGATCTACTATCTGCCAAAATTGCATAAGAGTCTGATTTCCCCCCCGGGTCGTCCCATAGTCAGCGGCATTGACTCTGTGACGTCCCGGGTGGGGAAATACATAGACTCGTATTTGCAACCATTGGTCCAAGCTACACCGTCCTTCATTAAAGACACTAGACATGTCATAAATCTTTTGTCTGACCTTAGACCTACTGAACATCTTTGGTTGGTCACAGCGGATGTCTCGTCTCTCTATACGGTAATACCGCATGAGATTGGACTGAGTGCCGTTAATATGTTTCTGACCAGAGACTCCCATTTGCCAGAAACCCAGATTTCATTTATTATGGAGTTGCTTAATTTTGCAACCCAGCATAATTATTTCTGGTACAACGGCCAGTTTTTCCGTCAGATCACTGGCGTTGCTATGGGGGCAAAATATGCTCCGTCCCTGGCCAACTTGTTCATGGCCCAGTGGGAGGAGGACGTCATCTATGCTTACCGTCGCCCACAGATTCTTTTGTGGGCTAGGTATATTGATGACGTCCTCCTCCTATGGGACGGCACATACGATGATTTAACCCTGTTCTTGGAAGATCTCAATTCCAATAATAGGGGAATTCATCTGAACTATGAATGTAGCCAATTGAGCATCAGTTTCTTGGATTTGAACATATCCATTAAGGATGGGCAATTTGTCACCTCTACCCATTTTAAACCAACAGACAGGAATTCCTATATTCCTGTCGACAGTTGTCACCATGCCCCTTGGTTGCGAGCCATCCCGAAAGGACAATATCTCCGCATTAGACGGAATTGTTCTGATATTCGGGAATTCGAAACACAGGCACGAACCTTAACTACCAGATTTCTGGATAAAGGGTACAATGAGGGATTCCTCCAACATACTTTGTCTGAAGTAAGAACAATGGACAGACAACTGCTTTTGAATAAGTCCAAAAAACAACAGCAAGCTGACTCCTTTGCTTTACCTTTTGTGACCACATTTTCCAGTCAACATATGAGTATAAAAAATCTAATCACACGCCATTGGCACATTCTAAATAATGATCCAGTACTTCGGAATAATCTGCCCGAAAGACCAAGGGTGGTTTTTAAAGGGGTCCCTTCGTTGAGAGATAAAGTTTCCCCTAACGTTCTTGAACCCCCTACACCTAAACCAAGCTTCTTACAGCAACTTACTGGCTACTATAGGTGCAACAGATGCCAAATTTGCACTCTAAGTTCTAACAAAAAGAGAAGAGTGCAGGAATTTGTTTCTAGGAGCACAGGACGTAAACATATTATTGCACCATTCATCTCTTGTACAACTACTGGGGTTGTCTACCTCCTTCAATGTCCTTGCGGGCATCAATATATAGGCCGAACCAAGCGCCCTCTTAATGTGAGATTGAATGAACACGTGGCAAACATTAGGAAGGGTTTTGCTAACCATTCCGTTTCTAAACATTATGCCGCTGTTCATAATAAAGATCCGAGACATACACTCTTTTTAGGTATAGACAGATTTGTACCACATTGGAGAGGAGAACCTCTCGTAAGGGGCATCTCGAAACTTGAGATGTCCTGGATACATCGTGTGAAATGTTATGTACCTTATGGCCTTAATGTAGATGTTGAACTTAATGCATTCCTTGATAATTCATAGGTTTATCTACCTTTATTTTAGATAGATTGCCGATGGATGCACTTCATGTGGATTATATACAGGTGGATCCCTTTGGGGTGCTTCCGCGGACAAAGCGTTTACCTATTTTATTTGAATGATATCTGTCCATACTCTCTACAATTTACAGATGCCCTTTTTTATCTATTTTTATTTGGTTTTTATTATAATTCACAAATAGATCACCAACATGGATCCAATTCGTTTTGGATCTAGGTTTAATATTGTTTTAACAGTTTGGAGAGTTTATCTTTTAGTATACTCAGAATAGGAGCAGAGAGTATATAGATTGTATGATGTCCACATTTACCTATTAATTATGGAATATGTGGGTTTTATTTTCGAATTTTGATTTTTTTGAATTAAAAGTTTCCTTTTAAGTATAATATAATTTAATTTGTATGCATTTCTGGCGAAGTGGCCTTTCTAGCACCCGGAGGATTCTTATAATAGCTCGATTTGTTGTGTTTCCTTTATAGGAACACTAGATGGCGCTGGGTTCTGGATGGGCTAAAATCGCTGAAATGCATTTAATTTAACTTTTTCCTTTTTTGTGCGATGATATAGTGGAGACTGACGCACAGAATAATAATGTAATTGTATTACAAGATATGATTATGTCTTTTGGATTATGTTGAGTAATTTCAACCATTCCCGGACTTCCGGTCCTTTGGTCACCGACTCTATGGTGGAGTTGTTTACCTCTATCCGGATATCCGGTTGATCGGACTATAAGAGATGGCGTCAGCGCGCCGTCCGTACCTTTGATAACGTCTCCTCGGACGAAACGCCGTTAGGTCACGGCGTGCTGACGTCATCTCCGGAAGCTTATCGAGGGAACGGATGCGCCTTGCCGTCCGGCCGGCGGCTCTACATCCTTCGCTAATTTTCTTCTATGTTTGTAAGTACACTACCTATGTAAATAAAATCTGTTGGAAGTTTTTTACACTATTGGCGCCTTCTCTTTCCTTTATCGGCTGGTCTGGCGTTGCAACCCTGAGAAACACAGTGGCTCAGCTTGTGGCATAGGGGGTCTGAGAGGCCACCTAGGCACATTAAGCGGTACATCGTGGTACTAATCAGTGATTTGCCCGGATTGTCATTGGGACCTTGAAGTTACCTCTCCATTGGGAAAATATACCAAGTGTTATCGAGCATTTTTCTTGTGGTCTGGTAAGAGGCTTTATGCGCTCTTGGGTGGCTTGCTGATATTGGTGCATGTGGATTCAATGTTCTGCTGGCTTTTCATTTCCATCTGGTAAGAGGCCTTATGTCTGGTGGTGGTTCACCTTTTCTATACTTGGATAGAACACATCTATAAAGATCTATCTGGTAAGAGGCTCTACGTCTGGTGGCGGTCCTTTTCTTTTGATTTAATTACATGCCTTTTCACTAGTCATTTGGTAAGCGGCTGCACAATTGGTGAAGGATTCACAGTATTTGTAGTCCTACACAGTTATATTATTGACAATTCTTTACGGTATCACGCTATGGATTATTATTTTTCCTTCACATGATACACGACCACAATATTGGGAGTTCCTTGCGCTAGAATTCCATTGGATCACCTGGGCTCGTGAACTCATCACATCACATGAATTCTGCAATTTAAAATTGCCGTTCTGGTAAGCACAATTCCTACGGGATCTTTTGGAAGCAGCACAAGATTTCATACATCACCAGTCACTTTATGTTATTTGGGACTGTAAACAGTTGGACATTCATTTGTTTATTTTTCAATTTAGCGCGACTTATACAACATATAATTTTTAAGGGTGTGGTCACACTTGAAGTCGCAGCTCATTATTTGTTGCCTTTAGCGCGGTTATAACCTTCTTTTTATTTACCCTATAGAACATTCCATGATAATCTGGTCTCTGTGTCACACATGGACATTTAAGACATTGAAGATTCATTTTCAAGTTGGTGATGAAATATACTCACTTTGTGTTACTTGGAACATGATTGGTGTGCAAGGGAGGTGACATCCATATTCACACATCTTTTGGCTATTGCTGTGGCTATATGCCTTTATGCCTCAGAAGCTGATATAACTGTACACAATCAGTGAACATTGATCCTCCTCTGGACCACATTATATCTTGATTCACAAACTAAACGAGGATTTGCTCATCATTTCCCCATATATCTTGAATTTATCTTAGAACTGCAATTGTTTTGCTTGACAGATACGGTATGCTATCTTTGGCCGGGTGCTATTAACTGTTACATGTATAAGAATTTAATTGTGACCAGAATTTAACCCTATCTATCATTGGGATCACAGCCCTTACCCCATACATACATATACAGTATGTTAGAGATTATAGCTATTTTGCACAATATAGGGGAAGTGTTTTTTGCTATGAGAGAGAGGTGTATGTGTAATTTTAGGTGTGTTTGTTGTGTGTGGTACCAATTTTAATATTTGGATTTGTATATTTTAAATATTTTTAATAAAACAATAAAGTGACAATATAGTCCAGTGACTTGCCATATATATGTTGTTCTTTCCTATGGAGGTGGAGTTAAATCAGGTTTTTAAACTCAGTTTTTGCATGATGGATAAGTATCTGCCTGTATATTGCAGCATTAAGGACACCATTTCTCCTTTCCAAATCTCCAACTCCATTTGAAGAAATGCAGACAAAACTTGCAGGGAACCTCCACCATGCTTCACTGTTACCTGCAGATACTAAACCTGTTTCCTTTATCTGTAAGTGCATTTTGAGTTCTTATAAATATATTTTATCAGATTTCACATTTTATGTGGAGTGCCTGCACAGTGTGGTTGGTGCTTTTTATTTCTGTAGGATTACACACATAAGCGTGGTTTTTGGTTACTAATCAAAATATGTTGAATTGACTTGATGAGAATGAAAAGTTTTTATTTTAATTAAGCCCTAATTATTTAAATTAAGACAAATGTAAAAAAAAAAAAAAAAAACATTGTCTTTATATATTTTTTAAATATTCTGTACTGCTACAATAATTAACCAACACCCTATGAAGGCACCATAGTGGTTTAGTGATTAGCACTTCTGCGTTGCAGTGTTAGGGTCCTCAGTTTGAATCCTGACCAGGACACTGGTTGGAAATTCTACCCGTGCTTATATGGTTTTCCAACCACACTCCAAAGACATGGTGATTGGTTAACTGGCTCAGCTAAATTTGCCCAAGATGCCTGCCTAACCTCTTACGTGCTTGGCATTCCCATTGAGAAAAGTACTATAGAAACAGAAGGTAATTATAGTTCAAGGCCAAGAGAAGGATGACTACAGCTCTTCCTCACATGCTCTGCACCACCTCACCTGGGAATTCAGCCCTGCAAAGTGTCCTTTGGGTCAGGTCTGTGTAGGACTCCCTTTCAGCAGCTCTGAGGTTTTCTGTTCCCATACCCCGGACTCACTGGGCCCCACCCCAGCTGGCATTTATAAGGGCACTAACTTCACACATTACATCACTAGAGGAGGAATTTTTCTAAAAGAAAAGCTAACATCTGGTTACTACTTTACCATTACCATGCAACAATACCCCCTAATTCTTTTGTTTAGTTTGTGTTTCCTATTTTCCATTAGAGCATTTGTTGTTTTCATCCGAACTCTCTAGCTTTTCTGGGCCAAATCCTAGATCCCCAAGCTTTAGCTTCTTAATTGTCTCCTTGATGGCATTGAGAGTGGATGTCAGTCCGCCCCACCGCCATTTGAGAAGTAGGTGTCGAGGGCAAAACAATCCATCCACGCTCATAAACTAAATGCAGAAAAAGGCAGCCACCACACACCAGAGGGATCACTAGTATCCATGTTTATTCTGCAGGATAGTCACAAGCATGAATTGAAAGTCCCTGCCCTAGGACCACCTATATATAGCATTTCACCCACTAGGACCTAATTATATAGATCTCTACGATTAAGTCCAAGTGGGTGAAATACGTTAGATGAGCTGTCCTAAAGTGGAGACTGTCAAAGTCATGTTTGTGAACATCCTACACTATAAACATGGATACTAGTAATCCGTCTGGTGTTCGATGGCTCCCTTTTTCTTCTTAATGCATTATAATATAATCCTCTAAACCTTTCTGAGGTTCACGTGTACAAAATTTGGCAGCAGTAGAAACATATTCTTTACTAATGTAGGAGTTAACGGACAAAAATAGTCTTGACCTTCCAATCCTTTAGAGCAGTCTTAGATTACTACTTACCTCTAAGTCTGTGTCATCGGCTACGGGTTTCACCTTCTAGACAGTGTAATGTGATTGTTTCTCTATTCTCATTTTAAAAGGATAAAGGAGGAGAAGAGCACCTTTCCTCAAGCTGTCCAGAAAATTAAGAGGAAGCAGACCATAGCCAGAACCTGGGGGGAAACAAAATACAGTAAAACCTTGGTTTGAGAGTAACTTGGTTTAAGAGCACTTTGCAAGACAAGCAAAATTTTCAAATAAATTTTGACTTGATATACAAGCGAATATCTTGATATACAAGTAGCCTCAAGTCACAGCTGAGTATAAAAGAGAAGAGAGGCGCCTCTCTAAGTGTAGCAATATGGTTCCATTTAATGAAGGTACAACATTTAGCAACTCACATGGTTGATGATTAAAAGGGGCACATCTAAGGATACAGGCATCAGGGGTAAAGCTGTCCACATAGACCGTCCTCCGTACTGTCATCTACGTCATCCTTTCCATGCTGCCCCTCGCTTTCAGATCGCTTTATTGCAGGGTGGTCTTCCCAGTCAGGATTACAGACTAGCAACCGGTGGTGCAGAAGATAGTCTATGTGGACAGCTTTACCCCAGATGCCTACATATTAAGATGTGCCTCTTTTATACATCAACCATGTGAGTTGCTAAATGTTGTACCTTCATTAAATGGAACCATATTGCTACACTTAGAGGCGCCTCTCTTATCTTTGATACTCTGTAGCTCCTGCTGGATTTTGCTTCCAATTCCCTTGTGGAAGCGGCTATTTGTGGATGGACATTTTATGGTTATATAACCTATCGCAATGCTATAATCTTTTTATATGGACTATAAACTGAAGGACTTATGAATAAATGGTTGTGGAACGAATCATCTGAGTTTCCATTATTTCATATGGGGAAATTTGCTTTGATATAAGAGTGCTTTGGATTACAAGCATGCTTCCGGAACGAATTATGCTCGCAATCCAAGGTTTTACTGTACTAGCCATCTTGACATGGTGTTTCGCTGTATTGTTCATTTAAGCACAATAGATTCCATATTGCTTGCAATTTTGCAATGTTTTACTCTCTTTCTCTGTCCCCTCCCTTTTCAAGGTTTTAGTTTTGCAACTCTTTGCTATAGCGGATGACATATGAAATGTGACATTATTCTCTTTGCTACTTTTTAATAACATCCCACGCTACCTCCTTTCTTGTCTTCTGTATAAAAAAGAATAAAATAGAACTAATATTTTAAACACATAGATTATGTCCTGTGAGTCTGTTCCTGCATATACAGAGTTCATTTTTATCAGTGTCTCAACCAGAAAAATCCATTAAAATTTTGACGAGTCAGATGGCAGGAGTAGATGGATTTTCCAGAATAAACCACACTCTGATTGTGACCATAGGGAATGCAGACCTCTAAATGCCAGCTAGGTAAGCTGCCCTTAAGCTTGCTTATAATTTCTGCCTTCTCTTTGTGTCCTATGTGACGGACTCACTGTTGGACCTTTCTGGTTGGTAGTGTGCTAGTGTGAATGTTTGTATCCCCCCTTCACAGGCTGGACTGAATGTGGATAGGGAAAATCCTTTGCCGTTCCCTATGTTGACCCCTTGGGGCAACTTGAGTCAGAGGAGCATGATAGGGTCAGAACAAAACCCACAGAGAAGAGACGAGGAGGGCTCTTAGTGAGCATTTGGTCTTTTGTCATAAACTCCTTTTATCCACATAGATAAGTGGAGACTACTATTGGAAATCTGTACTATTTGTTTTAGAGGCAAGAAGGTATAGACAAAAGCAGAGAGGAGAAAAAACTGGTCAGTTATTATGGGCATTGAATTCAATTTGTTCTAAAGCCTTAAGATATTCTGGACTGATGAGTCAAAATTTGAAATATTTGGCTGTAGTAGGAGGCAGTTTGTTCGTGAGTGTCTGCAGACCACAATGAAGCATGGTGGAGGTTCCTTGCAAGTTTGGGGCTGCATTTCTGCAAATGGAGTTGGAGATTTGCTCCAGATCAATGGTGTCCTCAATAATGTCCTCAATGCTGGGAAATACAGGCAGATAATTATCCATCATGCCATACCATCAGATTGGCCCCAAATTTACTCTGTAGCAGGACAATGACAAACATACAGCCAATGTCATTAGGAACTATCTTCAGTGTAAAGAACAAGGAGTCCTGGAGGTAATGGTTTGGCCCCCAAAGAGACCTGATCTCAACCTCATGGAGTCTGTCTGGGATTAGATAAAGAGACAGAAGGATTTGAGGCAGCTTACATCCACAGAAGATCTGTGCTTAGTTCTCCAAGATGTTTACAAGTCTACCTAGAAGAACTGGTACTGTTTTGAAGGCAAAGGGTGGTCACACCAAATATTGATTTGATTTGGATTTCTCTCCTGTTCATTTTGTTAAGTAATAAAAATAAACTATTAATACTTCTATTTCTAAAAGCATTCTTAACCAGTTCTGGACAGGAAGCATTTGCCCCCTTAATGACCAATCCATTTTTGGCGATTCCAAACTGTGTTAGTTTAACAGAAGATTGCGCGGTCGTGCGACGCTGTACCGAAATAAAATTGATGTCTTTTTTTCCCACAAATAGAGTTTTCTTTTGCTGTTATTTGATCACCTGTGAGAATTTTATTTTTGGTGCTATAAAAAAATAGCGACAATTTCGAAAAAATTATATTTTTTTACATTCTGCTATATAACATTCCCAAAAAAAATTGCTACATATTTTTGGTAAAAAAAAATTAGCAATAAGCGTATTTTGATTGTTTTTTGTGCAAAAGTTATTGTGTCTACAAACTAGGGGAAAGATTTATGTCTTTTTTATTTTACATTTTTTTTTACTAGTAATGGTGGCGATTTGCGATTTTTAGCTGGACACCGACATTGTGGCGGACAGATCAGACCACTAACTGACATTTTTGACACTATTGGGGGGACATTACTACAGTAATCAGTACTAAAAATATGCACTGGGGGTGGGCTTGTGAAATGACCACAGAGACCTGTGATCCTTTATAGAAGGATCACAGGCACTCTGTGATCATTTCAGAGAGAGGAACAGTCAGCTGTGTTTACAACAGCTGACCATCCTTCTCTCTCAGCGGGGATCGATCGCGGGTGCCCAGCCGCTTCCCAGCACCACACACGCAACCGAGGTAGAGCTACGTTGGTTCGCGCAGGTGAGCCAGCCTGCCGCAGTAAATGGAACCTGTTAATTTACAGAATATTTTTGCACCTGCCTAAAAGTTTTGCACAGTACAGTAGTATATATTGCAAGCATGCATTTAATATAGGATGCACTCATGACTTTGGTTTTGCAGAGCATTCCTATATTTGTAAAGAGAGAGTACTAAATTTCATTCTTCCTTCTAGGACTATCTCTCTCTAATTAAAACACCATATGGAGCTTTACTTTAGGAGAGCGGGTAACTCCTCTACTAATTCAGCTGTTGGTGTTTTTGTTTTTTAGCTTTAGCTATTCAGCTATGTTAAAAAAAAAAACAGGTTGTTTCAGCAAAGTAGTTAAAACAGACTTACAGTTTACAAACAGATATGCATATTACCAACATATTGTGCAGTAAACTAGATTGTGAAAAAAATATATGAAAAAAATGAATCCCCAGCACAATTTTTGTATAGTTCATAGAGATGAGTCAACAGGTTTGTGTTAGCCAGAACTTATGTCCAGTAGGGCTTCTTTGATCCAAATATAAGTTTGGATAGAACGGTTTGCTTAGTGAACTGGTAAGTGGCACCGACCTTTGTCGATTGAGCAGTAGGCCCCCAGTCGCCAAGGAAGACACAGTAGGGATTCATGTTTTAACATATCAGGGGGTTATGGGACACTATTCTTCTAGAGAAGTACAATGCCTTTTTATTTGGAAGTTCTATTTCTCTCCCTTAAAAGTCTAACTTCTCAATATAAACGTATACTGAGAAGATAAACTTGCACCCAGATGAAGAGTGCTTTGACTGTTTGATGAGAATGGTGTGTGAGACGTTGGATGGTTCAAAGTCAAATGGGTCCGATTCATCACACTGAGGATGAATCAGCCTACAATTAAACACATTTGGGAAGAGCAGCACTTTTTTGCTTCTGCTACTATACAGGTGCATCTCATAAAATTGGAATATCATCAAAAAGTTCATTTATTTCAGTAATTTAATTCAAAAAGTGAAACTCATAGATTTTATATAGATGCGCTACACACAGAGTGATATATTTCACGCATTTATTTCTTTTAATTTTGATGATCATGGCTTACAGCTAGTGAAAACCCAAAATCCAGTATCTCAGAAAATGTAAATATTACGTAAGACCATTAAGAAAAGGCATTTTAATACAGAAATGCTGGCTAACTGTAAAGTATGTTCATGTACAGTATAGTATGTACTCAATACTCGGTCAGGGCTCCTTTTGAATGAATTACTGCATCAATGCCGCGTGGCCTGGAGGCAAACAGCCTGTGGCACTATTGCGGTGTTACGGAAGCCCAGGTTGCTTTGATAGCGGCCTTCAGCTCCTCTGCATTGTTGGGTCTGGTGTCTCTCATCTTCCTCTTGACAATACCCCACAGATTCTCACTGCCCACTTGATAAAACATAGCGGACCAACACCAGCAGATGACATGGCTCCCCAAATCATCACGGACTGTGGAAAATTTTGCATTTCATATGGAAATTAAGGTCCCAGAGTCTGCAGGAAGAGTGGAGAGGCACAGAATCTAAGTTGCATGAGGTCCAGCGTGAGGTTCCACAGTTAGTGATAGTTTGGGGAGCCATGTGATCAGCTGGTGTGGGTCCACTGTGTTTTATCAAGTCCAAAGTCAGTGCAGCCCTCTCTCAGGAAATTCTAGAGCACTTAATGCTTCCCTCTGCTGACCAGCTTTATGGAGATGCTGATTTAATTTTCCAGCTGGACTTGGCACCTGCCCACACTGCCAAAAGTACCAATACCTGGTTTAATGATCATGGTATTACTGTGCTTGATTGGCCAGAAAACTCATCTGACCTAAACCCCATAGAGAATCTGTGGGGTATTTTTAAGAGGAATATGAGAGACAACAGACCCAACAATGCAGACAAGCTGAAGGCTTCTATCAAAGCAACCTGGGCTTCCATAACACCTCAGCAGTGCCACAGGCTGATTGCCTCCATGCAACGCCCCATTAACCACTTCTGGACTGGAAAGATTTGCCCCCTTAATGACCAGGCCGTTTTTTGCGATTGGGCACTGCGTTATTTTAACTGACAATTGCACGATCATAAATAAAATGAATGTCCTTTTTTCCCCACAAATAGAGCTTTCTTTTGATGGTATTTGATCACCTGTGCGATTTTTATTTTTTGCGCTATAAACAAAAAAAGAGCGCCAATTCTAAAATAAATCATTATTTTTCACTTTCTGCTATATAACATTGCCAAAAAAAAATGTAAAAAACTTTTTACATTTTTGCTAAAAATTCCAATAAGCGTATTTTTATTGGTTTGCTCAAAAGTTATCGCGTCTACAAACTTAGAGAAAGATTGATGTCATTTTTATTTATACATTTTTTTTTTTACTAGTAATGGTGGCGATCTGCGGTTTTTAGCAGGACTGCGACATTGCGGTGGAAAGATCGGACCCCTAACTGACATTTTTGACACTTTTGGGGGGACCAGTGACATTACTACAGTAATCAGTGCTAAAAATATGCAATGTTACTGTAATAATGACACTGGCAGGGAAGGGGTTAACCCAGTGGTGATCAAAGGGTTAAGTGTGAGCCTAGGGGAGTGTTTTCTAACTGTTTGGGGGAGGGATTTGTGAAATGAACACAGAGACCTGTGTTCCTATATAGGATGACCAGAAGCATTTTGTGATCATTTCAGAGAGAACAACGGTCTGCTGTGTTTACAACAGCTGACCGTCCTCTCTCAGCGGGGAGCGATCGCGGGTGTCCGGCGGCAATCGCGGGCACCGGCCCCGTGAATCAGCATCGCTGCTGCCTAGTGGGGGCGGACGCACTACATGTTTCGCGCCATGCGCTTTATCAAGTCATCAAATTATCAGACTTGATAAAGCACATGGCGCGAAACGTGTAGTCATGGCAACCATATAGCTTGTGTCCCACCCTGGTTCCTGGTGTTTTCCCGCAAGTGGCGCCTGTCCGGCTGATGTCACTGCTCCGGAACTACAGCAGAGTCCTTTCATCCTCGCGCCGGCTGGTTTCCGGCTTTGTGCACACACCGCTCAGTGGTCCTGGGAGACTGAACTCCTCGCACTCATGTTGCTTGCTGCCAGGTGCCCTTGTCCACTCCAGCTCAGGGGGCATTTTATGTACTTTGTTTTCTGGTTATCAATACCAATAAACTGTTAACCCTTTCTATACTGGATGTTCACCTGACCTCTTTATCCATTGCATCCCGGTGTGGTTCATGCGCTGCCTTCCTCATGTACTTTTGTCTGTACCAGCACCCTTCCTATGCTCATTGGCTAGCAGCAGAACAACCGCTGGGGAGCCTCGCAGGCTTATTTCTATCCCTCCACCCTACAGGCACCCCAGGAGCGCCTGGTTTCTAAGTATTGCTTTGACTTTTGGGTGCATACTAACATGCGTACATGGACGTACTTTTCAGTAAGTCAACATTTCTGTATTAAAAACTCTTTTTATTTTATTGGTCTTATGTAATATTCACATTTTTTGAGATACTGAATTTTGGGTTTTCACTAGCTGTAAGCCATAATCATCAAAATTAAAAGAAAGAAATGCTTGAAATATATTACTCTGTGTGTAAAGCATCAATTTAAAATATATGAGTTTCACTTTTTGTATTGAATTAATTAAATAAATTAACTTTTTAGTGATATTCTAATTTTATGAGATGCGCCTGTACTTGCTGATGCTGGGACTACTGGGAATACAACTATATTACTGACTAATGCTCACTGCAACACAAACCCAGCACTTAAAATACTTTATTAATTGCAATCTGATAGTCTTAAAGTAAAAGTAAAGTCTAATGCTAACTAGTCTTAAAAACGTCCCCCCCCCCCCTTCTCCTATCTATACTCTCATACCCTTTATATAAAAGATATGTGCAATTACTTTCTTTAATTCTCTCCGGTCCAGCAATGTGATCCTGCAGCTTGACAATGGCTGTAAATTCCCAGAGCCTTAATATCACCCATAATCTCCCAAGGCCCATCCATTGTCAGTACACACTCCTCTCCCCTGCAGCTCACTGCTACAGGGGAGCTGGAGCTGCAGAATCACATGACGTGACCAGAGCGGACTTAAAGCGGAGTTCCGGCCACAAAATCAACATAATCGGTTTTGGGCCATCTGCTTGCTCTTGGTCACCTGAAAAAGAAATGGATAGTTACGATTTTTTTTTGTTTACTTACCTTGTTATTGAAGAAAATATTCGTACCTTTCTTCCACTTCCCCCCTCTGCGGCCGCGGCCCGCGCCGTCACTTCCTCTTTGCATTGATTCCTGTGAGCTGAACGTCATCGCTCCCAGGAATCAATGCGCCTGCACCGGCCCCGCTCGTCACTTCTGGTGCGGCGCCTCATTCCCTGCTAAACAGCTTCGGGGCATGCCCAGAAGCTGTGGAGGGATGACGCGCCCGCACCGGAAGTGACGAGCGGGGCCGGTGCAGGCGCATTCTGGGAGAAGAGGACACGGAAGAGGAGGCGAAGAGGACGCGCTGGCTTCAGCTGCCCACATCCGAGATGGCAGCGCTGGAGAAGAAATTTTCAAGGTACGTATCTCTTCTAAAAGTTAAGTGCGACCCGGGACAGTACAGAGGCTATCCATTGTGGAATGTACTAGCCCTGACTGTCCCGGGGGTATTTTTAGCTAAATTTCACCCCCGTGGCCGGAACTCTGTTTTAAAGTAATTATTGTTTACATTTATTTCACTATAAACAAAAAAAGACAGACAATTTTGAAAAAAAAAAAACAACATTTTTACTTTCTGCTATAAAACATATCCAATAAAAAAAATTAAAAAAAAAAAATTTAATTTCTTCAAAAAATGTAAGCCATATGTATATGTAAAAAATATGCACTGTCAATGTGCTAATGACACTGGCTGGGAAGGGGTTAACATCAGAGGTGATCGAAGAGTTAACTGTGTGCCTAACCAGTGTTTTACTATACTGTGTGAAGTGCTTTTACTAGGGGAAGAGATGGAATTTATTCCCTGCTTTGCAGAGACACAAATTCCATCCCTTCCCTCCTGTCAGAGCTGCAATCTTCCCTGTTTACATAGGCAGATAGTAGTCCTGTCTCTCTATCTAATGATCAGCGGGTGCTGGAGTACATTGGGTACAGTGCACCTGGTGATCGGCTTCTCCTGTGTGTAGTGGAAGTGAGCGGCCGGCATATATATATGTGATCCAATGCATAGATGCCGCCCTGCTATAGGGCAGACATTAGGTGGCAAATTTGCAGGCATTTTCTCTCACTTCCTGTTTTTTCTACGTCTACGGTGCAGGAAGTGAAGGTAAATCTCCCCAATGGTGAAAAACGGAGAGGAAAGACCAAAGGTGTTCGATAAAGGAGGAGGGGAAAAGAGCAACATGGTTTTCTTCTTAAAAAGTTTAATGAATATCAAAAATGAAAAACACAAATCTCATAGCAAAACAAAACAGACCACACTCCACATACATTCAAAAATGACAACGTTGCCAAAGGATGCAAACCCGGGTCCACACTCAAACCACATGAATGAACATGTTAATATAGTCACACAAAGGTAGTATGGCAAGATAACAGGCAGTGGTGAGATTAAGGAAATTGCAGTGTGGTAATCCCTGCAAGGTGATACCTTCACACTGCAAACATCTGTTCTCACAGATCTGTCTGTAATAAACCTAGAACGACCTAAATTACTGGTATATGGGTAACGGTGAAATTTAGGAAACCACAATCAAGTCAGCTCAGCACCGGCTATACTTATAAATATTGGACATCTAAGATCACATTTTCACTCAATATTCACCAGGAATAGATTTTGTGGCACTTTAAGATGCAAGGGATTTACCTTCACTTCCTGTTTTGTCTACAGGGCAGGGAGTTAAGGTAAATCTCCCCAATGGTAATTGCAAAAAAAAAAATCCAACAGGGGTTATAACTAGTGTTGAGCGAACACGGACTGTATTATTCGTGTTCGTACCGAATAATTGGATTTTTGTTACCCGAACACGGACCCGAAAACTTTACTGTATGTTCGGGTTTAAAATCCGTGTTCGGTCATTTTATTTCCTGTTTTGTATGTAATGGCGCGCTTTTAATGGCGGGCTTTCAACAGCCAATCAACAAGCGTTTAACTGGTGTGCCTTAAGCCATCCCAGCCATGCTTACTAATGTATTAGTGGCTGTGATTGGCCATCTGAAGCATGTGACCATGTCTTTATAAGTTCGAGAGCCCCAGCGCGCCGCGTCATTCTGCTGTAGTTTAGGGACAGAGCACACATCATACGTGCTGGCTGCTGATTAGGGACAGACAGTGATTCTGTGAAAAATTGTGTCCGAAAAGAATGCAGGGACAGGTCGGAGTGCAGGCAAGGAAAGTTATTAGAGCATTTTAGGGCCAGGCTGGAGATTAGGCAGGGTCAGTCTACATCGACTTTGCTGTGTGGGGGGTGGTGCAGTGAACGATCTTATTGAGCATATTAGGGCCATGCTGGAGATTAGGCAGGGACAGTCTACATCGATTTTGCTGTGTGGGGGGTGGTGCAGTGAATGATCTTATTGAGCATATTAGGGCCAGGCTGGAGATTAGGCAGGGTCAGTCTACATCGATTTTGCTGTGTGGGGGGTGGTGCAGTGAACGATCTTATTGAGCATATTAGGGCCAGGCTGGAGATTAGGCAGGGACAGTCTACATCGATTTTGCTGTGTGGGGGGTGGTGCAGTGAACAATCTTTTTGCCCTCACTTGAGCCCACTGAGGAGGAGGAGGAGGAAGGAGAAAAAAAATCAATTTTTATCAGTCAGTTGTGTGCAGCGTTCATGTATTTTACTACAAGTTAAAAGGGATTTTTTTTCCCACTTCATAGCCTGTTTGCTGCAGTGCTGACTGTGACATAAGACACTGCTGTGTTCACATGTGCTATTGAGTGATTTTCAATTTTATACACTTTTTTCTATTCCACTATTCAATATACACCCTTTTGGGTTAAAAAAAATTAAATTGTGGCATAGTCTGTACTAATCTATTTAAAAATTACAAACTTAAAGGGGAATTTTCTTTTTTTTTCCCTTCATAGCCTGCTGCAGAGCTGACTGTGACATAAGACACTGCTGTGTTCACATGTGCTATTGAAAAATCACCAATTTTATATCATATTTTCTATTCCGCTATTCAATCTACACCCTTTGGGGTAAAAAGAATTAAATTGCGGCATAGTCTGTATCGGTACGTGTGAGATACACCTTTCCAATTTTTGGGGCGCATCTTCCACCGCCGAGGATTGCAGGGTGCTTCAGTTTGCCTCCTGTTCCGAACTCCTCCTACTCCTCATCCTCATCCTGCCTTTAGGGTACAAAAAATTGTAATCGGGGCCTAGTCTGTGTTTGTACGTGTGAGATACACCGTTTTATAAAATTTTTTCTATTCCGCTATTCAATATACACCCTTTTGGAGTGTAAAAAAATAAATTCCGGCATAGTCTTTATCGGTAGGTGTGAGATACACCTTTTAAATTTGTTTGGCGCATCTCCTTCCACCGCCGAGGATTGCAGGGCGCTTCAGTTTGCCTCCTGTTCCGAACTCCTCCCATTCCTCTTCCTCATCCTCATCCTCCCTTTAGGGTACAAAAAATTGTAATCTGGGCCTAGTCTGTGTTTGTACGTGTGAGATACACCGTTTTATAAATTTTTTTCTATTCCGCTATTCAATATACACCCTTTCGGAGTGTAAAAAATTAAATTACGGCATAGTCTGTATCGGTACATGTGAGATACACCTTTTAAATTTGTTTGGCGCATCTCCTTCCACCGCCAAGGATTGCAGGGCGCTTCAGTTTGCCTCCTGTTCTAAACTCCTCCTACTCCTCTTCCTCCTCCTCCCTTTAGGGTACAAAAAATTGTAATCGGGGCCTAGTCTGTGTTTGTACATGTGAGATACACAGTTTTATATCCTTTTTTCTATTCCGCTATTCAATATACACCCTTTTGGGGTGAAAAAGATTAAATTTCGGCATACTTTGCATATTTGACTGTGAGATACACCCGTTGTATTTGTATACTGTTTTTCTATTCCGCTATTTAATAAACACCCTTTTGGGGTAAAAAAAATTAAATTGCGGCATAGTTTGCATATTTGACTGTGAGATACACCCGTGCGATACTGTTTTTGTTTTGTTCCGCTATTCAATAAACACCTTTCTAGGGCAAGATCATAAATTACAGAAATATGAGGAGACCGTCAAATAGGGGCCTGGGTCGTGGTGCTGCTGGTAGAGCTCCTGTTGCAAGGAGAGGACATGGTCGATCTATGCCAGCTACACGCACAAGTGAAACACCTTCCTCAAGTGTGAGTAGGCGACAGAACCTGCAGCAGTGTTTGGTAGGGCATCATGCGCCTCTAGAAGTGATGAGGCCAGAACAAGTAGAGGCAATAGTAGATTGGTTTGCTGCTGACAGTGCCTCCAGTTCCTTCACATTGTCTCCCACCCAGTCTACTGCAGAAAGGTCAGAGTTGGCACCTGCAGCCGATGTCCAACCGTCTTTCACCTCACCCCCTTGCAAATCAGGCAAGCAGTCTGAGCCCCAAGTCATGCAGCAGTCTCTTCTTCTTTTTGATGACTATGTCAGCAGGGTTTCCCAGGGCCATCCACCTAGCCCTGCCCCAGAAGTGGAAGAGATTGAGTGCAGCGATGCCCAACCACTTATTTCTCAAGATGAGTACATGGAAGGACCATCACAGCACGTCTCCGATGATGACGAAACGTAGGTGCCAACTGCTGCGGCACTCAGAATTGTGGAGACCGACAAGGAGGGCAGGGGTGAAGACTGGGTGGAAGATGATGTGGAGGACAATGAGGTCCTCGACCCCACAAGGAATGAAGGTCATGCAGGTGACCTGAGTAGTTTGGAGGAAGAGGCGGTGGTCGCACAGAGCCACCAGCACAGCAGAAGAGGGAGCAGGGTGCAGAAGCAGAGCGGCCGTGCCCTAGACACTACGCCTGCTACTGCCCAACGCAGCAAGGGACCGAGCGCACCAAAGCCAGCTCAAAGGAGTTCTCTAGCGTGGAAGTTCTTCAGTAAATGTGCTGATGACAGGACACGAGTGGTTTGCACCCTGTGCAATCAGAGCCTGAAGCGAGGCATAAACCTTCTCAACCTGAGCACAACCTGCATGATCAGGCATCTAAGTGCAAAGCACGAGCTGCAGTGGAGTAGACACCTTCAAAACCAAGAAAGGTCTCTGGCTCCTCCTGCTTCCTCTTCTGCTGCAGTCTCGGCCTCTTCATCCACCTCTGTAGTGATACCGACACCTGCCACCCCGCAAACAGACGATCTGTCAGCAACACCACCACCTGGGTCACCAACCATCTCCACAATGTCCCGTGGAAGCGTTCAGCTTTCCATCTCCCAAACACTGCAGAGGAAGTACCCCCCTACCTACCCGTGATCCCTGGCCCTGAATGCCAGCATTTCAAAATTCTTGGCCTTTGAAATGCTTTCATTCCGTCTGGTGGAGACTCACAGTTTTAAAAGCCTTATGTCGGTGGCTGTCCCACAGTACGTCGTGCCAAGCCGCCACTACTTTTCCAGGCAAGCCATCCCTTCCCTGCACAACCAAGTGGGGGAAAAAATCAGGTGTGCACTGCGCAACGCCATCTGTGCCAAGGTCCACCTAACTACCGATACGTGGACCAGTAAGCACGGTCAGGGGCGTTATATCTCCCTAACGGCACACTGGGTAAATGCAGTGGCGGATGGGCCTGAGGCGGATAGCAATTTGGCGCATGTCCTTCCACCACCGAGGATTGCTTGGCGCTTCAGTTTGCCTCCTGTTCCTAACTCCTCCTACTCTGCTTCCTCATCCTCTACCGCCTCCTTATCCGGTCAGCATAACACCTTCACCACCAACTTCAGCACAGCCAGTGGTAAACGACAGCAGGCAGTTTTAAAACTTGCCTGTTTGGGGGAAAAACCACACACCGCGCAGGAGTTGTGGAGGAGCATGGAACAGCAGACAAATGAGTGGTTGCTGCCAGCGAGCCTCAAGCCCGGCCTGGTGGTGTGCGATAATGGGAGAAATCTCATAGCAGCTCTGGGCCTAGCCGGTTTGACGCACATCCCTTGCCTGGCGCATGTGCTGAATTTGGTGGTGCAGAGGTTCCTTAAAAATTACTCCGATATGTCAGAGCTGCTGCAGAAAGTGCGGGCTGTCTGTGCGCACTTTCGGCGTTCTCATCCTGCTGCTGCTCGCCTGTCAGCGCTGCAGCGTAACTTCGGCCTTCCCGCTCACCGCCTCATATGTGACGTGCCCACAAGGTGGAACTCCACCTTGCACATGCTGGAAAGACTGTGCGAACAGCAGCAGGCCATAGTGGAGTTTCAGCTGCAGCACGCACGCGTGAGTCGCTCTGCGGAACAGCACCACTTCACCACCAATAACTGGGCCTCCATGCGAGACCTGTGTGCCTTGTTGCGCTGTTTTGAGTACTCCACCAACATGGCCAGTGCCGATGACGCCGTTGTCAGCTTAACTATCCCACTTCTATGCCTCCTTCAAAAAACGATTTGGGCGATGATGGAAGAGGATGCGGCACAGGATGAGGAGGAGGAGGATGAAGAGGTAACATTTCCAAGGCTTTCAGGGCAGTCATTCACAAGTGGCTCCGAGGGTGGGTTCCTGCACCCACAAACGCCAGGGACACAATTGTCCAGCAGGGGCACAGTTCTGGAGGATGAGGAGGAGGAGATGGAACCATGTTCACAGCAGGGTGGCACCCAGGCCAGCTCATGGCCATCACTGGTGCGTGGCTGGGGGGATACAGAGGACACAGACGATACACCTCCCACAGAGGACAGCCTTTCGTTGCCTCTGGGCAGCCTGGCACACATGAGCGATTACATGCTGCAGTGTCTCCACAACGACCGCCGAGTTGCCCACATTCTAACTTGTGCTGATTACTGGGTGGCCACGCTGCTGGATCCCCGTTACAAGGACAACGTACCGTCCTTAATTCACTCACTGGAGCGTGATCGCAAGATGCGCGAGTACAAGCGCACGCTGGTAGACGCGATGCTGCTGGCATTCCCACCTGACAGCGGGGCCACAGTGGAAGCACAAGGCCAAGGCAGAGAAGGAGGAGGAAGAGGTCGCCAACGCAAACAGGGCACCGCCAGCACCTCAGAAGGCAGGGTTAGCATGGCCGAAATGTGGAAAAGCTTTGTCAGCACGCCACAACAAACAGCAGCACCAGCAGCTCATATGGAACGTCTTAGCAGGAGGCAGCATTTCACCAACATGGTGGAGCAGTATGTGTGCACACGCCTACATGTAGTGAATGACGGGTCTGCCCCCTTCAACTTCTGGGTCTCCAAATTGGGCACATGGCCTGTGCTTGCCCTTTACGCCTTGGAGGTGCTGGCGTGCCCTGCAGCCAGTGTATTATCTGAACGTGTATTTAGCACGGCTGGGGGTGTTATCACAGACAAGCGCAGCCGCCTGTCCAGAGACAATGTGGACAAGCTCACGTTCATTAAAATGAACCAGGCATGGACCCCACAGGACTTTTCCGTACCTTGTGCAGAATAGAGATGGATACCGACCTTACCCAGCCATTGTTATATTTTTGATCTTTCTCACTCTTTTGGGGTGTACCCTCATTTAAAATGACTGAAAAAAAGCAGTGTTGGCTACCTCGTCCTCCTCCACCGCCGCTTCCACCTACACCGCCACCTCAACCTCCCTCCTACTCCATATGGGCCTCGTCCTTCACAGATGAAGAAAATTTTTTATTTTTCTGTTTTTTTTTTGTTGTTTTAAGGTATTTCCCTATCCACATTTGTTTGCAGAGCACTTGCCATGCTCTTAACTACGTTTTGCTGCCATTTGCAGCACTCTAGCCCTTTCCATTGGTGTTTTAGAGCCATTTTAGTGCCTAAAAGTTCGGGTCCCCATTGACTTCAATGGGGTTCGGTGTCCGGGTGAAGTTCGGAAAAAGTCCGGGACACGGACCTGGACTTTTTTTTTCAAGTTCGGCCGAACCCGCCGAACACGGACATCCAGGTGTCCGCTCAACTCTAGTTATAACTCTCCTTACTTCTATTTTTAAAAAAAGGAAGTACACAGATCTTTTTCATACAGGGAAGGCAGGATAGGTAGGGAGGGCACTTTTAAAGGTAGTTATTGTTAAGCTTTACTATTTCTTTAGTTTATATGGCCCATAAGAGCTCATCCTTTGAGGCATTTAGCAGGATTCTGTGGTAGACTGTCAGGGTCCCTTTCAAAGAAAATTTGTTAATTTTCACAAGCCTAAATTTGGCATTTTCTTCTAACAAATTCACAAGGGAAATTATTATCTTTATATTGATATGCAATAGCATGATAATTAGGTTATGATTTAGTCAGTGGATCATTTGTCGGTTGGAGATTACAAAAAAATCTTTGAGATGACGAGTGACACACTTATGAGAAACAGTTCCCTTGGCTAGTTAAATGACTTGTGCATAATGGAGCCTAAAAACTATTGTTAATAGATCCTATTATAGTGCTACATAATTACTGACACAAAGTAAACTCTTTATTTTTTCAAGTTTTATGCAAATTTTTGTGCCTTGGGTGGGACACTTGTCATCTGGGCTTCTTTTTTATAAACTAGCCTATTACAGTGCTACTTAGAAAGTGTTTTCTCCACATGACAAAAAAGTGTGAGATAATTTGAAACAACAGTGTTGGTTATGTTACCCAGGTGCTTGGCTAAGATTAAGAGTGAGAGAAACACTGGATGCAGTTGCTCTCTGTAGCCCCTGCCCTGCGGTACTAAACTGGCTAACAGCTAGTCCACAAAGAGGGAGCTTCTGGGCAGGAGGAGTTCAATAGACTGAGTCAGGCAGCGATGCACTGTGGGAACTGTAGTCCTGAGCAGACCTGGGTGCAGAGCAGAGAGCAGAGAGTGAACTAATCGCTGTGTGTGACCAGATGGTGAGCTGCAATATTGCTGGGAATTGCTGTGGTGATTTATTATCTGCTGCTAGAGAGACTGAACCATTTAGGAACTGATCATACAGCCGTCTAGTAGCCTTTTTGCTGCCTGCAGGCTTGACTGGGACTATTCTCATGTGCACCAAGGATACAACTGGGCCCCAAAGCTAGCCAGCTGAAAAATTAGGACTAAAGACGGTCCCTTCACAGCTGCTACACAGAGACCTTCACCTACGGCTTATTATTATTATTTCAGGTACTTATATAGCGCTGTCAATTTACGCAGCGCTTTACATATACATTGCACATTCGCATCAGTCCCTGCCCTCAAGGAGCGTACAATCTAAGGTCCCTAACTCACATTCATACATACGCATAGTAAGGCCAATTTTTTTTATACAGGATCCAATTAACCTACCAGCATGTCTTTGGAGTGTGGGAGGAAACCGGAGTACCCAGAGGAAACCCACGCAGGCACAGGGAGAACATGCAAACTCCAGGCAGGTAGTGTCGTGGTTGGGATTCGAACCAGCGACCCTCTTGCTGCTAGGTGAAAGTGCTAACCACTACATCACTGTGCCGCCCATGCTAAGAAGTACCTCTCAAAGGACATTGCACCATATCCTACCCATTCTCCTGGAGTGCACTTTAGACTATTCATGGTATTAGTATAACCATTGCAGTTATAGCTTATATGCTCTCTTTATTGCTGAACTTGCTGATATATTAGTTAATATCAGTCTATTGGTGCAGAACTCTATTCTAAGTGACCTTGGCATAGTCACTGTACTATTTTTAGCAGACGGTGTCTGAACCTACTGTCTATGCAGTGGTGTATCTTCCATCTCAAAGTGGCTATTCAGGGTCTCTGGTGGCTGTGCAGGGTCTCTAGTGGCTATGCAGGGTCTCTGGTGGCTATGCGACGTCTCTGGTGGCTGTGTGGGTCTCTGGCTGTTATATTCTCCCCCCCAAACCCCTCACTACCCTGCCTCCAGGAGAAGAGATAGGAATAGGAAGGAAAGGGAGATGGGGGACATGGAGAAGTAGAGAAATGGAAGAAGGGAGAGAGGAGGGTGGAAGGAGGTGGGGGTGACAGAGAGGTGGGTGAGAGAGAGAGAGGTGGGATGAGAGAGAGGGGAGGTGAGGGAGAGGGGGGATAAGAGAGGGGGTGAGGGAGAGGGGTGGGTGAAAGAGACACCTCTAGTGTCCCCACTCACCTCACACCCTGACCCCCACACTCGCCCCATACACCCCCAGTGCACACAGTCACCTCATACACCCTCAGTGCCCACAGTCACCTCTCCAGTGGACAATTAGTGTCTGGGTGATGTAGTTGGTCTATACAAGCCAAGGTGCGGACCAGCCATCTTCTATAGCACCCAGCAGATCACCCAGCATAATCTCTGCAGCAGGGGTCTGGGGCTGATCCGGATGATAGCTAGGGGGCGCCTGGTGTCTGGACTATGTTCCCCTTGCCCTGGCTCTCCTGCACTCCCTTCCAAGGATGGATCAGGAAGACCAAATCTGCAGGGCAAGCCTTTCCTCCGGCTTCCTCCTCCTCCCTCCTTACGGTCGTGGCCACAAGGGAAGGAGGGCAGAGTCTCAGGATGATTGACTCTTGCGTGGAGTCGGTGGAGAACAATGTTGGGAATGTTGCACAGATGGCGGGGGGCGAAGCCTTGTTTGCCTCGCGGTAGATACACCCCTGCTTCTATGTGCTCTTTTATTCTCAAACCACTATTTATTTGAACCCACATCAATACACTGAGTTTATTTACTACTAAATGATCTTGTGTCTATTTCCTGGTACTAATTCACAGCCAAGTTAAAGCTATCTATATGCTTGTGTTCTTATAATTGCTTGCAGTAACTTTCATTCAACCAGGTGTGTCAGAGGAGCTGAGTTTGTTCTTGGAGATGAGGAGCAGAACAGAGGACCCAAATTAACAAGTGGCTCCTGCGGGAATAGTTCTACACTTGATTCATGGGGATGATGATAATGATGAATGACTTACCCGGGACATTTTATTTGTCAACTGTAGAGTATGCAGTGTGGAAGGATAAATTCAAGAAATCCGGTTAAGCCACTCTCCTTATCAAGGCCCCTATTGAAGTCCTTGACTTCTACTGCACAAGTGAAGACAGATAGACAGACAGTGAAGGAGCATCAGAACATTGATGAGGTTATCTACCTGCTCCCACCCATCAGCAAAGTCGCTGTCATCACATATAGAAGATCCTGAGTTGCTTCTAGTGCCATCTCCTAGACTAAGTGCCTTTTTGTATAAGATTGCAGCAAGGTTACATAATCACAACTTCTGGCACTTGTACCATCTAAAATACCTTGAATTATTATTTTTTCTTTAACAAATACATGATGTATAAGGGGTTGCTGGTGCCTCAGACCAGATCGAGTGGGACTTTATGGGCAAGTAAGAGGTATATAGAGCAATTGACATTATATCACTCGAAAAGAATAGGTAGATAAATATTAAAATACAATAGTATTTAATCTGTAAATACCAGTAGTATATACAACAAGCATTGGGTGACAGTAGTGCTTGGGACAGAGGCCCAAGTGTGAGGAAAGGAAAGATGATTCCGTGGAATCAGTGACAATGGTGTTATCGGGTGACTAAACCAATGGATTTTTTCGTTGTCCCTTGAATGTTGAAATGGGACATAATCCCAGAAAAAATCCTAAATTGCTGACGCGTTTCGGCTCTCTTGTGGGCCTTTCTCAAAGCGTTCAATCACTAAGTCTGTGGTCTATAGAAGTAATATAAAGTATAATATGTAAGGATAATTTAGAACAAATCCTTGAGATAATTTAGTCTTAGTGTTGAAAATAAAAAAAAATAAAAAATAAATAAAAATTACATACATGGGTGCAGCCATTACTTCCGCGCAGAGGCCCCTGTATCCGTTTACAGTCACAGCGGGAATCGTGTAATGCAGGGCCTAGGATTATAATTGTATTGTTTCTTACAATATATTTCAGATGGGTCATGTAATTATATGTATATATTTTTGTATATATATTCCTCCACTTACAGTTTGAATGCACTGGTGGGAGGTTGTTCTCTCCGGAGTCCAGGGGGTTAAATTCCCCTCTTTTTTGCCGGGCTCTGATCTAGAGTGTAATAAATAAATATTGTGGATGGTATTTGGGGATGAATCCAGACAGGAGCAAAGCTGTCCAGTAAATATCCCAAAAGAAACAGTATTTCATAAGTGCTTATAACTTAAAGGTGCTTAAACAACTTCCAGAAGGTGGTATGGTACAGAAGTTTAAAGTGACTTTTATTTCTTGGTGCCAAGTTTATTTAGAAAAATCATAATGGGGGCTTTGCAGTCCGTTACACTTACATGGATAGAGTTGTCCTTTAGGCTGGCGCAGTGTTGTAGGTCTGTCCTCTCCTCTCCGCTGGAGAGAAGTGAGGATTACTGGTATTTACAGATTAAATACTATTGTATTTTAATATTTATCCACCTATTCTTTTCGAGTGATATAATGTCAATTGCTCTATATACCTCTTACTTGCCCATAAAGTCCCACTCGATCTGGTCTGAGGCACCAGCAACCCCTTATACATTATACATATAGGGACGGTGGCAGAACCTACTTTAGTACATGTGTTCAAAAGAAATTCCCCCCTTCTCCAACAAATACATGATGTTTTTTTATATATCTGTCCAATAGTTTTATTTTAATCATGCTGTGGCACGTTCCCATTCTATACCTGGGGAACTTATCTGACTTTAGAGACCAATAGCTGAAGTCAGAACAATTTATGTACCGTAAGTGAAATTTATGTACTGTATCTAAACTGCAAATCATCCTTTCTATTTTTTTTTTTTTAAACATAACCTGAATTTGATTTCTCCCACTGTCTGGGAGATATTTAAGTCACTGTTAACTTATGGCTACAAAGTCATAAATATGCCGCAATGCTTTCATGACACATGCAACTCGTGACTGGCTAAGTCACTGAATGTCCATGGAAAGGTCCACAGATCCATCTATCAATGGCTGGCAAAAGAGTCCCAGCTTAGGCCATATCCAAATATCAAGCCATGGGACCAGATGGCTGCTGCCTATTTTTGCCGTGTTCAATGAGTATAGGAGAGATTTGTACATTGTAGTCTTCATGTGCATGTATGTTTTTTTCCCATTTTAGGTGCAAACTGAGAATTGCATGCCAATTAAAATTTTTAATATATGCTATGCACACCGTAAGATGTACCATGGAATGTGGACATTACAATACATTAGAACAATTAAGACAACTCTGAAACATAACTGCTTAAAAAGAGACATGGGTCCTATCGTCTTGTCTTTCACATGATTTCTTAGTGGTAATTTACATTTTTTGCAGGTAATGATAACATACTAAAGTACTTTTAACTATCTTCATTTTACAATAGCCCTTAATAGTAATTTAAAAGCTCAAGAGCCAAGTTTTTAATGACAGTAAGTGCAAGGCAAATGTCATGGGCATAGTCAAAAAATTAGAATCAGAATTGTTTAATAAGCTTATGCTGTGATCTCAGAAGCTGAAATCACCTACAAAAGTGCAGAAGTCAATTAAAGCAGCTGCTCATTTATACTCATTTTGTTAACGTTTCTGTAACAGATACATGGTGTTTAAAAGAGTAATAAGGTCAATGCAACCGAAATTTCAGCTTAAGTAATGAGGCTCTATATTCAAACTTACTGGCTGGCAATGTTCAACCAATTGGAAAGTTGGCAAGATAGATTCAACGGTGGTCGAATGTAAGTACCCTTTGATAGAAGTTAATGATTGGCTGTTAAGGAATAAGAGCACTGAGGGATTTTTTCCCCAAACACTTTCGGGTTGTTTTACTAAAACTGGAGAGTGCAAAATCTGGTGCAGTTCTGCATAGAAACCAGGTGCTACGTTGGTGCAACACAGAATGATTTTGTGCTCCATAGGCTTTAATGGCAAAGCACCAAAAATGCATATACAAAATGTGCCACCTCTCCTGAACTATACCAGGCCACACCACATGCCTTCAACATTGGGGGGGGGGGGGGGGGAGCTGGATGATGTGATTGACAATAGATAGACTTTGGGGGACATTTTTAAATCTTTTTTTTAATTAATGACAAATGTTTGTGTGCTTATTCTAGTGTAAATTCTATTTTTACTTATTCACACAGAGGGGAGCTGGGATCTGGAGGCCCCTTCACTGTTAATAGGGACTTCAAGGTTTAATTAGGCTACCACCGCAGACCCCCACAACCATTTGGCCAGGATTGTGGGGAAGAGGCCCTTTGTCCTCATCAACATGGGTACACCTGATGTTGAGGGTCTGTGGTCTGGTATGGTTTAGGTGGGGGGGGGGTCCATGCTAGACCCCCTACCAGGCTGCATCTTCAGATAAGGGTCTGGTATAGATTGTGGAGCTTCCCCCACACCATTTTTATTTTATTTTAATAACAGCTTCTTTGTTTACATTTTGTCAGCCAGGAATCCCGCAGGGATGAGTCACTGGTTGTTAGGATGCCAAAGGGTGCCAACTCCTTAAAGTGGTTCTAAGCCCTCATTCACACTGAACATAGCTTTGAAATTGTGCAACTTCATCTAAAATCGCACAATTTTAAAGCAGTGAATGCGGGTGCGACTTGAAAGACATCTGTGTGGCTTCATGCACAGATGTCTATTGAAGTCACACCTGAAATCGGCAAAAGTAGTGAAGGAGCTACTTTTGCAAATCTGTGTGACGTCGCAAAGTTAGCGTCGCACGGATTGAAACAGTGCCATTGTTGGCAAAAGGCTTCAACTTGTGGCAAATCGCTTCAGTGTGAAAGAGAGCTAAAAGCTGAAGGTTTTTTTTTACCTTCACGCATTCTTATAGACACAGAGAGCAGGGCTTAAGAGTGAGCATGCATGAGTGCACTCAGCAGGGGGGGAGGGGCCTAGAGTGCCGGACTCGAGAAGAGGAGGATTGAGGCTTACTTCGTGCAAAACCACTTCACAGAGTGGGTAAGTATAACATGTTTATTTTTTTTTTAAAAATGCCATTACAAACACAACCAGCATCTGGCGATCAGAAAAACGCAGCAGCATCAAAAACACATTAAAAATGTGTCATGCACAAATGCATCAATATTGCTCTACAATATCACACCAAAATTGGGATCAAGTTGCAACTTCCCTAGTG
The DNA here is from genome assembly GCF_965119305.1 of Pelophylax lessonae. Lineage (NCBI taxonomy): Eukaryota > Metazoa > Chordata > Amphibia > Anura > Ranidae > Pelophylax > Pelophylax lessonae. The sequence continues at coordinate 126,278,577 of NC_138768.1, forward strand.
TGAACCTAGCCTAAAGGAGATATATAAAGGAGACATATCTTTCACACTAGCCCTTCCCACCTGATTTAATATCACATATGCTTTTCATTATTGGTAGCCTACACGCTACACCTTGAATACTTTGTTACTTATATATACACAATAGGTATGGAAGGTCTCCCATCACACACACACTTGCCTGCCATGGAACCCCCCCCTCTCTGGCTGCTGTCATATTGGGACCCTTCAGCTCCCGGGTTAGACGAGACGCACCGCTGCCACACAGGAGTTTACTTTTGCTATTTGAGCTCCGTTGATTTGGGAGTATACAGTACTCCCTTTAGCTCCCATTTTTTTGATTGAACTCTTTTATTCTAATTCCATCCCTACTGTAGACTTTAATATATCATTATTTTCCATAGAGATACCTTGAACGTATTGGTCTCTGAGGAAGGGAGATGTTGCTCCCGAAACGCGTCAGACCACAATGTACATTCTTACAGTATCAATTATGGTATTTTTCATCGAGAGGATACACCAAGATGCATATCAAAAAAGTTGTGAATATATCATTCATGTCATATGCCATTCATATTTGAGCCTTTGAGCTATATCATGTGTCTTTGAGCATATATTGCCATGTTGGTTTATATTGCAATAAAATGTTATGTTGTTTTTATTCATATACTGTGCATGTCATTATTTCCAGCCACTGAGCACGACCTCATATAAAGTCCCACGGGCCAATTTTCTTGTTTTGATTTATATTTAGGGATGGAGGAGTGCTCTGGAAGAAACCAGACCATTACCCCTTTTGTACTTATATTTAGGGTGGAAGACACCCATTGTGCCCGTCCATGATCTGGTTTCCTCCCGGCTAATAATGCAATCTTGGTGGCCCCCCCCTCTGTATCTTTGTCGCCTTATTTTCATTGTTGTTATATCATAAGTTATATACATACAATTTCCCTTTTTTTCTTCTGCTATCAGTAGGCAACATCTCACTACTATAGAGTCCTCTTTTTTATACTATCAATGTGGTACCAATAGATTTTGACACACTGGCTCCTTGTATCAGGTGGTGTTTAGCCTATATCCCGGGAGCTGCGATGTATAAAGAGGGAGGCCCCGCCTCCCTTGCTGTCCCCGCCCCTCCCCCCCATTGGGAGGAGCGGGTCCACCCTTACATCGGCGTCATGCCGCACCTTCAGCGCCGCACGTCGGCATCCTTACTGACGTGCCCACGCTGCTGCGTGCCGTCATATCTGCGGGACGGAGAGGTCCACATCCCAGCGTTCCTCTCCTACATGCGATCACAGTTGCTCAGGCTCTGTCAGATCTGCATACACCCGCGACATGACGTTAGGGTCCCTCTTTTGCTGCCAGCCATGGAGATACCTGACAGGTGAGCCACCGACCCCTTTCCCCACTATTCTCCCCACGGCTTCACTTTCTCCCTCACCCACTTTCCACAGCTAAGCACTCCACTTTGACTCTTCACTCACCTATATTCCTCACATCACCTCTCCCCTGCCACACATTTCCACCTTATCCTCTGCTATCACTTTATGGCTTTGGGCTTCCCCTCTTCCATCTTCTCTCCCCCCTCCTCTTTCCCCTCTCTTCCTTCCCTTCCCCCCTCTTCCCCCTCTTTCCTTCCCTTCCTCCCCATCCCCCCCTAGCCCCCCCTCCCCCCTTCCCCTCTCCCCCATTCCTTCTTCCCTCCTTCCCCCCCCTTTCCTGTCTTTCCCCTTTCCCCCCTCCCCCCCTCTCCCTTTTCCTCTCCTTTTTCCTCTTTTCGTTTTCCCCCCTCCTTCCTTCCCTTCCCCCCCATCCCTTTCCCCTCTTCCCAATTCCTTCCTCCCTTTTTCCATTCTTTTCCTCCCCCCCCCCAATTTCCCATCAATTTTCCTTTCCTACACTTTCCTCACCCTCACTTGGTCACTTCCCTCTCCTTACATATCTTTCACACTAGCCCTTCCCACCTGATTTAATATCACATATGCTTTTCATTATTGGTAGCCTACACGCTACACCTTGAATACTTTGTTACTTATATATACACAATAGGTATGGAAGGTCTCCCATCACACACACACTTGCCTGCCATGGAACCCCCCCCTCTCTGGCTGCTGTCATATTGGGACCCTTCAGCTCCCGGGTTAGACGAGACGCACCGCTGCCACACAGGAGTTTACTTTTGCTATTTGAGCTCCGTTGATTTGGGAGTATACAGTACTCCCTTTAGCTCCCATTTTTTTGATTGAACTCTTTTATTCTAATTCCATCCCTACTGTAGACTTTAATATATCATTATTTTCCATAGAGATACCTTGAATGTATTGGTCTCTGAGGAAGGGAGATGTTGCTCCCGAAACGCGTCAGACCACAATGTACATTCTTACAGTATCAATTATGGTATTTTTCATCGAGAGGATACACCAAGATGCATATCAAAAAAGTTGTGAATATATCATTCATGTCATATGCCATTCATATTTGAGCCTTTGAGCTATATCATGTGTCTTTGAGCATATATTGCCATGTTGGTTTATATTGCAATAAAATGTTATGTTGTTTTTATTCATATACTGTGCATGTCATTATTTCCAGCCACTGAGCACGACCTCATATAAAGTCCCACGGGCCAATTTTCTTGTTTTGATTTATATTTAGGGATGGAGGAGTGCTCTGGAAGAAACCAGACCATTACCCCTTTTGTAGCCTAAAGGAGAAGTTACATATTTGGGTACTATGAAGCAATCAGTAACTGTTAAGACAATAAAAAACAAATGTGTGCAAAGAAAACCCGTTTTTAACGCAAAATGGGAAGTTCCAATTTCCAATCCCAATAGGAGCCCCAATCCCAGTTGACACCTAATCAGGGGAAAGCATCAGGTGGAGACAGCTGTGATGTCTCGTGCCACCAAGAGAATCGTGCTGCATCTCACAGTCTGTTTGAAAGTGTTTTTTACCTTAATAAATATGATTTTACAAGGGATAATGCACTATTAGTCCTTCCTTCTCTGCTATGTACATCCATTCGTGACCCTGGAAACTTTGCTCAGCTTTTGGTCCATGGATCCATCCAACACTAGTTTAGAGGTGCTTTGACCTTTTTAGGTCTGGTAAGCAGCCAATTCAACTCTTTTTAGCACATTGATGATGAATGCAGCACTTTGAAACCCATCAAGTTGTCACTGTTTAAGCTTATCACTTCATATGGACTTTGTTGTTAACCTTTATTTACATATACACTTTATTGCACCTTAAGCCATATTTATTTTCATTTTCAACAATGCACTTTACATTTATTGCATATTTTTACGATGTTGCACGATCTTTTAAAGATTGTTCAAGATCCTGCTTAACAGATTTGAAATAATATATAAAATAAAATCTAAAATTGTAAAACCTTACTTGGCCTAAGCTGCCATTCTTCAAGCCTGATCCCATGCTTCTAAATCACTTTCACGTCTAAACAATACTGTGAAGGATATTCAACCTGAAAAAGTTTGACAGCAGAGCTCAGGAATAAATATTAAATGTCTATGGGAAAGAATAGTGTCTTGGTGTCAAGACTTTTACTTCTGATGAAAGCTCATGTGTACTTTATAGACATTAAAATTTTGCAGTTTGTGCTCACTGTACCAAAGATTTTGCTTAAAAAGGAAACAAATATACCACAGCAAGTTATTCGGTTTATATTCTCACATAGAAATAAACAAGTAAAAGTAAACACAAAACAGTGCTTACACATAACCCCCCTGATCACCGATTTGGGGCATTGTAATCATGCTTCTTCACTTGCATTTTAGTGCTACTTCAAGTGCGACCTGGAAAAAATATGTGCCATTTCATTCACAGATGTCTGTGCACCTTCTGTTTGCAGTAGCCCCCCCCCTTAACAATTACCTGAGCCCTATCTTGATCCAGCGATATTGCAGGAGAGCCTTGGCTGTCCTGGGTCTCTCCCTCATTGGTTCAGACATTGAGGCTCTTTGAGGCATTGGCTCCCGCTGCTATCAATTAAAGTCAGTGCACCAATGAATAGAGAGAGGGGTGTGGAGCCTACCCGCACGCCCGTGTCTGAATGGACACACAGAGCAGCGGCTTGGGTGCCCCCATAGCAGGCTGCTAACTGTGGGGGTACTCAGCAGAAGGGAGGAGCCAGGAGTGGGGGTGGGGGACCTGGGCTGCTCTGTGCAAAACCACTGCACAGAGCAGGTAAATATAATATGTTTGTTATTTTTAAACAAAAAAACAAAAAAATTAAACTTTCATATCACTTTAACACTGAGACCCTATTTACCAAAATAAGCTGTAGTGCCCTGCTGTTAATAAGCTGCTAGGTTACATTTATGGCGCTTTTCCACTGCATGGAACCGTACCAGTTCGGCCTGCTTTTGTGCTTTTCCACTGCTGGTACCGCATGGTATAGGGTCGGAACGGTTCGGTACGGTACGGTATAGGTTTGCTTTTCCACTGCATGGAACCGAACGGTACGGCCCTGAAAAACAGTACCTACTCGATTGTGGTTCCAACAGGTACCAAACTGGTACCATATCCCACAATCCTTTGCATGCAGTCACTACTAGCCACTGATTGGTCAGAGAATCCCACCCACCCCGTTGTTATCCCACCCACTTAACTTAGTACTACTTTAGTGGAAAAGCAAACCTATACCGTACCGTACCGAACCGTTCCGACACTATACCATGCAGTACCAGCAGTGGAAAAGCAAACCAGGCCAAGCAGGGCCGAGTAGAGCCGACCTGGTACGAGCCGGTACTTGCAGTGGAAAAGTGCCACTAGTCTTTTTGCTGCACTGTAGTGAGTGGAGCATTGATTGATTGTTTTATTCTGTTCACGGTTTTCTGAGCTGAAAATTTGATTTCTCCTACCTCCCTCTGAAAGATGTTTCCAGAGTATAGGGCAGGGGGATTCAAATAATCAGTGTAAATATTTATCATGTTCCAGTCAATTCCTGGAGGGAGGCATCCAGAAAGTGGTTGGGGAGGTGATAAATGTTTAGAAGGACTGAGCAGAATAGTGTCCTTTCCTTGTCAGAAAGAGTTCCAGTCCTCCTGGGGCTGCTGCCCCAGTAGAAGAAACACTGAGACATGAGACTGCAGTCTAGGCTTCAGCAGCTGATGGGCTGAAGGTCTGGAGAATATTTTAAAAGGATTATACTTTCTGAAGGGCACTATCTTTAAATCCTGGTCTGAAGAAGGATCTTGTTATTTCCCTCACTGAGGATCTACTTGTGGATGCTGGGTGACAGAGTTCCTTGGACATTGTAAGTAAAGACATTGTAAGAATAAAGACATTGCTGGGGACTATTAGTTGTGCAGGTGCCAGAGGTTGCTATATAGACTGCTGCCGTAGGGTCCTAGAAATACTTTCCATTCGCTGTTACTTCCAGAATAGCTGCTATTGGAATATTAGAGAAACGTTTGTCCTATTGTTAGATACTGATCAGTTTGGAGTATCCTGTGACCCTAAACCCCTCTCCTGTTAAAGTACTTCAGCAATAAATACTAAAAAGACATTCCCTAGGCTTAGTTTGAATTGTTGGAATGTGTGGGACTGAGCTTGTGTGACTGGCAGCCATTGTACTACTGTGGGAGACCTGTAGACTCTTCAGGGATAACTGCTCCAGAACAAAAAGAAATGTGTATGTTCCTTCTTGGGTTATTATTAGTACCGAGTGGCGGCTGGTGCTATATTGTTGTTGGGGGGGGGCGCAAACAAACAACCCCACCCACTCACCAGCCCCGCACTTACCCCATCCAGGTCATGGGCGGCTTCCCCGGCTTCTTCTCCTGGCCAATCCAGTCTGATAGGCCAGGAGGAGAAGCAGGAAGACAATAGCAAATGTTCATTCACTAATGTCCCAAGTGGGGCCAACCTTTTTAAAGCCAATTAAAGCCTTGCTGTAGAACTCTATGCGTCTGGCGCCCCGTATGGAGATTAGGGGTTGATGCATACTGTAGAGATTAGGAGGTGGGAGCCCCTGTGCCCCTTATGGTTCTGGTCACCGCTGTTAGTACCTCTCTTTTTCTTCTCCCCTTTAACCCCTTGGTGCTGGCTGTATGCATATATGCAGCCTTTTGGCAGGTAGGCCTTGACGCCGAGAAGGTGCATATATGCGGCCCTGTGTTTACAACTTCCTCAATGTGTGCTCCCAGCACGGTAGCCGGCGGGGGAACAGTATGCTTCTAATGCAAAATTGCAATCGGGAGCTTTCCAATCATGTGACCGCTGTGACAGCCAATCACAGCGGTCACATGACCCAAATTCCCGCCTTCGCCTCCCGGCTTTTAAAGGGCCAGGAGGCAGGGCCGGTGCTTCCATTAGGCAAACTAGGCAGCCACCTAGGGCGCATTGCCACCTTGGGGCGCAGTCACGAGTCAGCATTCTCTCTCCATCATGAATGATCCTTGGGAGCTGAGGGGAGGTGCAGAGGTGGGGGATGAAGAAGGGACAAAGGAAGATGCCAGGTGTCTGGGACAATGGCGGAACTACCAGGCCCTGGATTTCCACCATTGTTGGGGGGCCCAAGAGGCAGGAAGGGAGCCCACCGGAGTGCTGCCTGCATAATGATCCTCTTCATCTGGAGCTGAGCGGCCTAAACCCTGGGCAGGATGTGACTCTCTACACTGAGCTGGTGGGCAGCTGTTCATTTCCCTGGGTCAGTATTAAGCAGGGAGTGGAGGAGAGCTGAACCTGAGACGGAGCTCGGCACTGGAGGGCAGCACCTTTACTGAAGCAAAAGCGACGAAGTACCGGAATGGTCTGAGGAGGCTGGTGATGAAGGATGTGCGGCGCTCTCTGACTGCCGCTTCTCCCTCCACCAGGAGCCGGTTGGAGCTGTGGTGAGCACTGTGGTCCAGGAGAGGAGCGTCCTGGGAGAAGGAATTTAGCAGGATCACAGTGAAGGAGGGTAGAGTGCGGGCCACTCTCTTCATACTGCCCAGTGAGTGTCCCCAGAACAGGGGATCAGGGTCCCTGGGTGTGACATGGAGGATCCCTGGTGTCAAAGAGAATTGGGGTCACCAGGTGTGCCATGGGGAATCAGAGTCATAAAGGTATTACATGGGGGATAAGGGTCACGAGTGTAACAGGGGTTCGGGGTCAACATCATGGTCCCCAGGTGTGACATGGAGGAACATCAGGGTCCCCAGGTGTGACATGGAAAAACATCAGGGTCTCCGGTCATGACATGGAGGAGCATCAGGGGCCCCTGGTGTGACATAGAGGAACATTGGTGTCACTGGGTATAACAGCACGACATGGAGGAACACAGGGGTCCCTGGGTGTGACATAGGGGGACATCAGGGTCCCCGAGTGTGACATGGAGGAATATGGGGGTCACTGGGTATGAAAGAATTACATGGAGGAACCATCAGATCAGGGTCACTGAATATGACATAGAGGAGTTTTTAAACCCTTCCCTTTTTGTTTTATTTCTTTTTTTTTTTTTTTTGGGGGGGGGGGGGCGCGAGTAGCTGGTCTCGCCTAGGGCGTAAAATAGTCTAGCACCGGCCTTGCCAGGAGGTGGTCGGTGGAAAGGGGGTTAATATTGTAGCTGTGTTTATCTTTATGGTGTGGTTATTCACAGGTTGGTGGCCCTTTCATTGTCCTACATGCCCATGTGGATCCCTTTGGGTCTTTTAACTCTATTTTTTTTCTTTTCTTATACTCTCTTAATCATGTAAACAAACTATTGTGAGTTCTTAGTTAGAGAATTTTAACCAGTTCAACTCTTTGGGCATACTATGTATGTCTAAAGAATGAACCTTTAATCACAAGCTGATGGCTGCAGCATGTGTTTTGTACAGCCGGACACTCGGCTTCAAAATTAAAGTAATGGTGTAGCTCCATAGCTGCCGATCACTTTCACACAGCCGACAGCGCCTCCTCCCACCAGCGCCCCTTCCCCCTACCGTGGTTGCTGGGCTGTTCCATGCACACTGGTGCCTGGGAACACAGCCGGTGGCTGGGGGAAAGATTGCAGTGAGACCGAGGCAAATATCTGTCACCTGCCCAATGCTATCACATGTATGACATATCGCCGCAAACAGAGTGAAAACAAGAATTCTAGCATAAGAGCTCCTAGGTAACTCTAAACTGATAAGCTCTGAAGGCTTTTTTAGAGACACCTATGGGGGTTTTTGGGCACCATAATTTTTGGCGATATCGCGGGCGCACGCAATTTTAAGTGTAGCACTTTCCTAGGTAGGTGCTAGTGAGAGAGTATAGTTTTGAGCTCTGTCTGCTTACTAGAGGATCTGCAGGTAAATCTATATTGCTCTCTGCCTATCAGGGAGCAGGATCTAATAGTGAGGTCTGCTCAATGTGCTCAGTATGCGATTCATTCAGTCTGAAGAGTGTTTCACGCTGGTCCAATAGGGAGGCATGTTGGACAGTGGGAGGAAACCTGATGAATGGGTGCATAGACTTTCGATACAGTTCTGGTGATTGGCAGAGGGCAAGTTCCCTCGGGGCATTCTGGGGTACTGTATAAAAGCCAGGAGCCCATGTGCTGCGGGGTATTTGGCTGGAGAACAGAATCCCAGAGGGAGGGAGGCGGCTCCTTCTCTGTAGAGGTGTCATACGGTCGCAGGAGGTCATCCTGAGGACCAGAGGAGCGGTTGAGAGGAGCTGAACCCTGAGGTCCAAGAAAGCTGACTGAGAGGGGAGACACTGGAGACCCTGGGACTGCAGTATCGTGAGTACAGGGACTCGTGTAAAGGCGCCTGTCCTGAGGGGGGCCACCCCTGCTCATGGGATAGTCAGTGGATGGGTGTCAGCAGAGGAAGAGAAAGAGGATCCTGGGCAGAGTGTCCTGAAGATAATTGTTTGCTCACCGAGACGTCTTAGGAAAAAGAGACTCAATCCAAATTCATCCAAAGTGGCAGGGTGAATCAACAGCCTGGCTGTGTCAGAAGATATGAGTCCTCAATATTGTCTATAATTAAGTTGGTGTATCCCACTATTTCCTTCTCCTATCCCTATTTTACAATAAACCACAAAACTACCAAATACCCCTGGACTGATTATTGGAGTGAGCCGAGTGAAGGAATTAAGGACTTGTATCTGTCATGACTATGTGCTGGTTACTCAGGGGGACCCAAAAGTGAATAACTGGCAGTCCTTACTGGGCAGTGCTACATTTGGGGGCATCGTCCGGGATGTACCCCTGGGTTACAGCAACGGTTGCTAACGGCAACGGTTTTAGAAAGAGGCCTACGCCAGTCTCATCAAGAGGGAGAAGACCCTATATACCCCACCTGGGAGAGGAGATAGACAGAAACTTCCCAGGTTCTCTAGATGCCAGCGCCTTATACAGAAGAAGGCGGCCCTGGAATATAGGTATGACTACCCCTACGCTCCTCAGGAGATCATGGAGGAGATCGAGGCCAAAAGAGAGTGATAGTGTGACGAGGCAGTTTGGGATACATCCCCAAGCCATATCGCAACCGGAAGAGGCCTGAGCTGTGGGACACTTTTCTTTCTGTGAAGGCTAACTGGAAGCTGGGGCGGTCCATCCACATAGACCGTGTGGAAGTTTGCCACCAAAACGGAACAGGCCAGGCTTGGGCTGTTCGAGTTCAGGACTCTACAGGGAAGACTGTTCAAGTGCCTCATCCTGAATACTACTGTTGAGGATGCAGTTTCCACCCCTGTAGAGGAGTTACTGTGTTACAAGACTGGCTAGCCTGGAAGTTTGTTAAAGAGGGGCTAGACAGCCAGAAGAGGATTCACCAAAAAGAAAAAACAAAAGTTGTTGTTAGGGCCGGACGCCCTATTTCCAAATTCCCTTTCCTTTCTATACTTGCAAGAAGGATTGGGAATCAGCAGAACAACTTTTCCTGTGTATGTTCAAAGGAGGGCCGGCCCTCTAACCCACAAAGACTTTCTGTTCAGAGAACTTTAATAAACACTTTGTTCTGTGCCTTAGTTTGTAACAAGAAGCCAGATCCACTGGATGTTTCGTTGGAATCCTTTGGGCCAACAGGCCAGGATCACTAGCTTCTACTAAGAGACCCTTTTCAAAGAAATCAGGGCCAACGGGCCAGGGTGGTTGAAGTACAGAAGAAGAGGACACTTTAAAAAGATACTTTGCTCAAAGGACACTTTGTGAAGATGCTGTCGGGCCAGTGGGCCGGGTGAAAGAAATTTGTGAGTTGCTACCTTGGGAAAGGAGGTAATGGCTTATTATCTCTTCAGAGAAGGGGATGCCAGAGTGAAGGACCCCCTTGAAGAGATTTGTAAAAACACACAAGTTGGACAAGTTTGCTCAAGCGCCAGCAAAATAGCTTGTCGCAGAAGAAGATGTGCTGTCTCTGTGTTACAGAAGGAGAGGACATTGTGAACACCAGTCGGGTGGACTCTGCATTTCTTCATTCTGAACTTGTGGGTCTGACTATAATAGGAGAGAGAGTCAGTGCCCTGGAGCCCGAGAAGGACTGTGCCTATTATTTTAGTCAACAAAATGGTTCTCAGTAGGAACTAATGGTGAAGCATTAGATAGTCAGCTTGGTAGGGTCTGTTTGTTGTCTATTGCAGGTATAACAACAGAACACTGGGTCAAGCGTGCCCTTAGGGGGCCTGGAGTGATGAAGATTTCTGTGAGAATGTCACAGTTAAAGATAATGTGGTGAGAAGGCCAACTCTGAGGAGAGGGCAGTCTCACAGTGAGTAGGTAACAATGTACAAATTTGTGCTTATTTTTATTGCTTTATTTCCTTTGCAGGCTGGCTTAGGACTTCAGGGTCTGGATAGGCCCTCCACTATTCAATGTAAATTTCGATGCAATGTTGATATTGTATTTAGTTAGCTAGATAGCGTAATGTCTTTTACCTGTCAAGCAGATTTTTGTTTCTGGGGGGGGGGGGGGGGTGCATTGGTCTAAATGCACCTGGTATGTATACATAAATGTGTGAATATTTGTGCAGCAGAGTCATATATTTTTCCACTTAATTTATTGTATCTACTGGCCACATATGAGGTATGCCCCATGGCCCTGTACATTTGTTACTTCCCTTTTACCCTTTTCCAAGTTTATGGGATACTACATGAAATTTTGTGCAAAGAATATTTGTAGGGGCGGGTGCCCAGAGCCAGTGAGGACATGGCTTGCTTGGCGGAGGGGGGAGTGTAGCACCCTCCTGGCTAGGTGCTAGTGAGAGAGTATAGTTTTGAGCTCTGTCTGCTTACCAGAGGAGCTGCAGGTATATTTATATTGCTCTCTGCCTATCAGGGAGCAGGATCTAATAGTAAGGTCTGCTCAATGTGCTCAGTATGTGATTCATTCAGTCTGAAGAGGAAGAGAAAGAGGATACTAGGGAGAGTGTCCTGAAGATAATTGTTTGTTCACCGAGTTTTCTTACGAAAAATAAACTCAATCTAAACTCATCCAAAGTGGCAGGGTGAATCGACAGCCTGGCTGTATCAGAAGATAGGAGTCCACAACATTGTCTATAGTTAAATTGGAGTACCCCACTATTTCCTTCTCCTATCCCCATTTTACAATAAACCACAAAATAACCAAATACCCCTGTACTGATTATTGGAGTGAGCCTAGTGAAGGAATTAAGGACTTGTATCTGTCATGACTATGTAACGCCGAGTGCTCCGGGTCCCGTGGCTTCCCGGAGCACTCGAGGCGTCCCGCGGGCTGCAGCGCTCCGGTCATCGTCCCCGACCGTGAGCGCTGCTCCCCCGCATCTTCAGTGACTCACCCGCCGGGTCCCGTCAGCTCTGCCTCCCGGCACACGCCGGGTTCCTTCATGTCCTCCTCCCGCCGCGCGCGGCCCCGCTCCCTAGGGCGCGCGCGCGCGCCGCTGCATTGAAATTTAAAGGGCCAGTGCACCACTAATTGGTGCCTGGTCCAATCAGTCCAAAATATATAAAAACCCACTTCCCCTTCCTGTCCTTGCCGGATCTTGTTGCCTTTTGTCCCTTGAGAAAGCGTTTGGTGTATTTTCCCTGCCTGTGTATCTGACCTTCTGCAGTTGCCCCTGACTACGAACCGTTGCCGCCTGCCTTGACCTTCTGCTTCGTCTGACCCTGCCTTTGCCTTGTCCTTCTATACCGCGCCTGAATCAGCTGTCTGTGAAGTTGAGCCGTTACCGGAGGATACGACCTGGTTGCTACCGCCGCAGCAAGTCCATCCCGCCTTGCGGCTGGCTCTGGTGAAAACCGGTAGTAACTTAGAACCGGTCCTCTAGTACGGTCCACGCCAATCCCTCACTGACACAGAGGATCCACCTCCAGTGCAGTCACCTGCCGCCAGTCCGGACCCTGACAGTAGATCCGGCCATGGATCCCGCTGATGTGCCCCTGCCTAGTCTCGCTGACATCTCTACCGTGGTTGCCCAGCAGTCCCAGCAGATTGCTCAGCAAGGTCAACAGTTGGCACAGTTGACCGCCATGCTGCAGCAGCTTCTTCCCGCACGGCAGCAGCCGCCTGCTTCTGCTTCCGCTCCACCTCCGCAGCCGGTGGCCGCCACCTCCGCTAGAATCCGTTTGTCAGTCAAGTTTGATGGGGATTCTAAGATGTGCCGGGGTTTTTTGTCCCAATGTTCCCTGCACCTGGAGATGTTGGCCGACCAGTTTCCTACGGAACGGTCTAAGGTGGCCTTCATGGTCAGTTTACTGTCTGGGAAGGCCTTGGCCTGGGCCACGCCACTCTGGGACCGCAACGATCCTGCCACTGCCTCCGTCCAGTCCTTTGTTTCTGAAGTCCGCAGTGTCTTCGAGGAACCTGCCCGTGCCTCGTCAGCCGAAACAGCCTTGCTAAACCTCGTCCAAGGAGACGCTACAGTAGGCGAATATGCTATACAGTTTCGCACCCTGGCCTCCGAACTGACCTGGAACAACGACGCCCTCTGCGCGACTTTTAAAAAGGGTTTATCCAGCCAAGGATGCTCTGGCCGCACGAGAGATACCTGACTCCCTGACGGAACTCATCCAGTTGGCTACTCGCATAGATATGCGCTTCCTTGAAAGACGTAGGGAACTTCGCCAAGAAAAGAATCTTGTTCGCAACAGGTGATATCCACGCCTGGCACCTCTCTTCCAACAACCTTTGCAGCCGGTTACTGTGCCTCCCGCCGTGGAGGCCATGCAAGTGGATCGGGCTCGCCTGACCCAGCAAGAAAGGTCTCGCCGGAGGAACGAGAATTTATGCCTATACTGTGCGAGTTCCGAACACTTCTTAAAAGACTGTCCAGTTCGTCCACAGCGTCAGGGAAACGCTCGCACCTAGTGAACATAGGAGAGGCGTCGCTGGGTGTAAAGTCTCCCTCTCCACGCTTGATTGTTCCAGTACGGATTTCTTCTGCCGCTAAAGTCTCCTTCCCTGCAGAGGCCTTCTTGGACTCTGGTTCTGCAGGAAACTTCATTAAAGCCTCCTTCATCAACCGCTTTAGCATTCCTGTGATCCGTCTCGTCAAGCCCTTCTTCATTACTAGAGTTAACGGAGAGAATCTGAACTGTACCGTGCGTTATCGCACAGAACCCGTGCTCATGACCATAGGGGTCCTCCACCAAGAGACCATTGAATTTTTTGTTCTACCAAATTGCACTTCTGACATCCTTCTTGGCTTGCCCTGGCTCCAGCACCACTCTCCTACCCTTGACTGGACCTCTGGGGACATTAAATCATGGGGGCCTACCTGCCTCACTCATTGCCTCAAGTCGGTACCTACTAGACAAGTCATCGTCTCCTCACCCTTGCTCGGCCTTCCTAAGGCCTATCAGGACTTTACCGACGTCTTTTGCAAGAAACAGGCGGAGGTCTTACCACCATATAGACCCTATGACTGTCCCATTGATTTGCTTCCCGGTACCACACCACCCCGTGGCAGGATTTACCCTCTCTCCATTCCTGAAACCAAGGCCATGTCGGAATACGTTCAGGAGAACCTCAAGAAAGGTTTCATCAGGAAGTCTTCTTCTCCTGCCGGAGCAGGATTTTTCTTTGTTGCCAAAAAGGATGGGTCACTACGCCCATGTATTGACTACCGCGGTCTTAACAAAATCACGGTAAAGAATCGCTACCCTTTGCCTCTCACCTCGGAGCTCTTTGACCGTCTGCACGGAGCAAAGGTCTTTACTAAGCTTGACTTCAGGGGCGCTTATAATCTCATCAGAATCCGTGAAGGAGACGAGTGGAAAACCGCTTTTAATACCAGAGATGGCCACTTTGAGTATCTCATGTTATGCCTTTCGGCCTGTGCAACGCTCCTGCAGTCTTTCAAGACTTTGTCAACGAGATCTTCCGGGACATGTTGTATACCTGTGTAGTGGTCTATCTTGACGACATTCTAATCTTTTCCTCCGCCCTGGAGGAACACCGTCGCCATGTTCGTCAAGTACTCCAGCGCCTTCGTATCAACCATCTTTAAGCCAAAATGGAAAAATGTCTTTTTGAACGTAGCTGTCTTCCGTTTCTGGGATACCTAGTTTCTGGACAAGGTCTTCAAATGGACCCCGACAAACTCTCTGCAGTCTTGGATTGGCCACGCCCCTCAGGACTTCGTTCTATTCAGCGTTTCCTTGGTTTCGCCAACTATTACCGCCAGTTTGTTCCCCACTTCTCCACTATCGTGGCGCCTATTGTGGCTCTAACCAAGAAAGAAGCGAATCCGAAATCCTGGCCTCCCCAAGCTGAAGAAGCCTTTACTCGCCTTAAAGCCGCCTTCGCCTCCGCTCCAGTCTTGAATAGGCCCGATCCTCTGAAACCATTCTTCCTGGAAGTGGATGCTTCCTCTGTTGGAGCCGGAGCGGTTCTTCTTCAAAAGTCTGCTAAAGGAAAAAACGTCACCTGCGGCTTCTTCTCAAAAACTTTTTCCCCTCCTGAAAAGAACTATGCCATTGGAGATCGTGAATTACTAGCCATTAAGTTGGCACTAGAAGAATGGAGACATCTTCTGGAAGGATCCCTTCATCCGATCACCATCTACACTGACCACAAAAATCTCTCGTACCTTCAGTCTGCCCAGCGCCTTAATCCGCGCCAGGCCAGGTGGTCATTGTTCTTTGCCCGATTCACTTTCCAAATCCATTTTCGTCCTGCTGATAAGAACATTAGGGCGGATGCCCTATCACGTTCCACCGATGCCTCCGAAGATGAAACCGTTCCTCAACACATCATTCCTCCTGAGTGTCTAATTTCAACTGCCCCTGCTTCACTGGCACCAGTTCCTCCAGGGAAAACATTTGTTCCTCCACGTCTTCGCCTACGGACTCTCAAATGGGGTCACTCCTCTCACCTGGTGGGTCACGCTGGAATTAAAAAGACGACTCAGCTAATTGCCAGACACTATTGGTGGCCTTCTTTTGAGAAAGAAGTAACGGAGTTCGTTCGAGCCTGTACTGTCTGCGCACGTGATAAAACTCCCCGCCAGAAGCCTGCAGGTCTTCTCCTCCCTCTCCCTGTGCCTGAACAGCCTTGGTCCCACATAGCAATGGACTTCGTCACTGATCTTCCCGTATCCCATGGCAACACAGTCATATGGGTGGTTGTTGACAGGTTTTCAAAAATGGCACATTTTGTTCCGCTTCCTGGTCTCCCTTCTGCGCCACAGCTGGCGAAGCAATTCTTTTTGCACATTTTCCATCTCCATGGTCTTCCAACACATATCGTCTCCGATAGAGGCGTCCAGTTTATCTCAAAGTTTTGGAGAGCTCTCTGCACCCAATTAAAAATCAAATTGAACTTTTCTTCTGCCTACCACCCTCAGTCCAATGGACAAGTGGAGAGGGTTAACCAGATCCTTGGTGACTATCTGCGACACTTCGTCTCCTTCCGTCAGGATGATTGGGTCGACCTGTTGCCCTGGGCCGAATTTTCTTATAACTTTAGAGACTCTGAGTCATCCACCAAATCTCCGTTTTTTGTGGTGTACGGCCGCCACCCACTGCCCCCCCTCCCCATTCCCACCTCTTCTGGAGTTCCTGCCGTTGATGATTTGACCCTGGACTTCTCCTCCATCTGGAAAGAAACTCAAAAGTCACTCACCCTGGCCGCTTCTCGCATGAAGAGACATGCAGATAAAAAAAAGAAGAACTCCTCCTGTCTTTGCCCCTGGGGACAGAGTGTGGCTCTCTGCCAAGTACATCCGGTTTCGGGTCCCCAGCTACAAACTGGGTCCGCGTTATCTCGGGCCTTTTAAAATTAAAAGCCAAATTAATACTGTCTCTTACAAACTCCATCTTCCTCCCTCTCTCCGTATTCCTAACTCCTTTCATGTATCCCTTCTCAAACCCCTCATTCTTAACCGATTTTCCCCCAAGGTCACCGTTCCTGCTCCTGTCTCTGGGTCCTCTGACGTCTTCTCAGTGAAAGAGATCCTCGCCTCCAAGGTCGTCAGAGGTAAAAAATTTTTTTTGGTTGACTGGGAGAATTGTGGTCCTGAGGAGAGGTCATGGGAGCCCGAGTCCAATATTCTCGACAAGGAGCTCATCCACAGGTACCTGGGCTCCAAAAAGAGGGGGAGACCTAAGGGGGGGGTACTGTAACGCCGAGTGCTCCGGGTCCCGTGGCTTCCCCGGAGCACTCGAGGCGTCCCGCGGGCTGCAGCGCTCCGGTCATCGTCCCCGACCGTGAGCGTTGCTCCCCCGCATCTTCGGGTGACTCACCCGCCGGGTCCTGTGAGCTCTGTCTCCCGGCACACGCCGGGTTCCTTCATGTCCTCCTCCCGCCGCGCGCGGCCCCGCTCCCTAGGGCGCGCGCGCGCCGCTGCATTGAAATTTAAAGGGCCAGTGCACCACTAATTGGTGCCTGGTCCAATCAGTCCAAAATATATAAAAACCCACTTCCCCTTCCTGTCCTTGCCGGATCTTGTTGCCTTTTGTGCCTTGAGAAAGCGTTTGGTGTATTTTCCCTGCCTGTGTATCTGACCTTCTGCCGTTGCCCCTGACTACGAACCGTTGCCGCCTGCCTTGACCTTCTGCTTCGTCTGACCCTGCCTTTGCCTTGTCCTTCTATACCGCGCCTGAATCAGCTGTCTGTGAGGTTGAGCCGTCACCGGAGTATACGACCTGGTTGCTACCGCCGCAGCAAGTCCTTGCGGCGGGCTCTGGTGAAAACCGGTAGTAATTTAGAACCGGTCCTCTAGTACGGTCCACGCCAATCCCTCACTGACACAGAGGATCCACCTCCAGTGCAGTCACCTGCCGCCAGTCCGGACCCTGACATATGTGCTGGTAACTCAGGGGGATCCATAGCGTAAATAACTGGCAGTCCTTACGGGGGCAGTGCTACATAAGACATGGAATGTTTGGTGTCTATTTACTCAATGCAACCTCATCTTTTATGTTTTAACCACTTTAAGACCGGAGGATTTTCCTGCTTAACGTCCAGGCCACTTTTTTCAACTTGGCACTGCGCAACTTTAACTGACAATTGCGCGGTCATGCAACACTGTACCCAAACGAAATTTACGTCCTTTTTTTCCCACAAACAGTGCTTTCTTTTGGTGGTATTTGATCACCTCTGCGCTTTTCATTTTTTGCAACATTAATAAAAAAATAGCGAAAATTTTGCAAAAAATTGACATTTTCTACTTTGACAGTTAAAAAATATCCAATATATTCAATTTTTGTCATATATTTAGGCCAAAATGTATATAGCTACATGTCTTTGACAAAAAAATTCTCAATGAGCGTATTTTTAACCTCTTTAAGACCGGAAGATTTTACCCCATTCCTGACCAGGCCATATTTTGCAATTCGGCACTGCATTAAGTTTAACGGACAATTGCGCGGTCGTGCGATGTTGTACCCAAATTAAATTGATTTCCTTTTTTCCCCACAAATAGAGCTTTCTTTTGGTGGTATTTGATCACCTGTGCTATTTTTAATTTTTATGAAAAAGAGCGACAATTTTGAAAAAAAAAAAAAAAAAAACAATATTTTTCACATTCTGATATATAACATTCCCCAAAAAAATTTACAAATCAAATTTTTTTTAACATTTTAGGCCAATTTGTTTTCCGCTACATATTTTTGGTAAATAAAATCACAATAAGCGTATTTTGATTGGTTTGCGCAAAAGTTATCGCGTTTACTAACTACGGTAAAGATTTGTCATTTTTATTGTTTATTGTTTTTTTATTAGTAATGGTGGCGATCTGCGATTTTTTTGCGGGACTGCGACATTGCGGCGGACAGATCGGATCCCTAACTGACATTTTCAACACTTTTGGGGGGGACCAGTGACATTACTACAGTAATCAGTGCTAAAAATATGCACTGTTACTGTAATAATGAGACTGGCAGGGAAGGGGCTAACACTGTTGGTGATCAAGGGGTTAAATGTATGCCTCATGCTTACTGACGTGTGTGGGGGGAGGGGGTTGTGTGATACAGACACAGATCGCAGGTTCAGCTATGCTGAATCCTGTGATCTGTCCCTGCCTGTCACAGAGGAGATCCGCCTGCTTTGTTTACACACAGCGGGAGCGAGCCACTGAGGGAGGGAGGCATCTGGTGACGTAGGTCTACATCGCCAGACTCAGCCGAGCTGCTCTGCTGCAGTAGCAGAAACGTGAGTGGTCGGCAAGTGGTTAAACAAAAATGGATATTATATGGTGTGGTTTAGCACTAAAATTAATTTTATTATATTTGTTCCTGAAAATTTGCGTTTAATAAACAGTAGCGCAAATATCACGTGAAACAAAAATGTGCAACTATAACCTTTTTATTCTACAGGGCTGGGGGTTTAAGTAATTTTATTGCCAAAAATTACCATTTTTACATGTATGCGAAAAATAAAAAAAATTGCTCTGGAACCGAACTAGGTAAAAAGTAAAGAATTTCTATTTCTTAAAACGAAATCATGTTTTACTGTAAGATCCATACGGGGATATGCACAGCTATCGTTGTAAGCCTTCTAGCTCAGACTTTCTATAGGAATGAATAGGATTTTCTTTTGGCATGCACAGGAGTGGCAAGGAACTAGCCAGAAAGTTTAACAGTGGCTGTGAGATTCCCCATAGCATGCACAGTGTGGATTTTTCAGGAGCATGTACAGGTGAATATAAAACTTTAGAAGGGTGGGATGCTGGGGAGGGAGTAACCTCAGGGATTAATATACAATTTCATAAACATTTTCTTTTAACAGGGACAGCTTCTCTAAATTCTATTTGGTTGATTTACAAAAAGCAAACAGACTAAGCATTTTGCAGGTGCAGTTGCACTAATTTTCCCCAGAGCTTAGTAGATGTGGTGAAGCTTTACTTTGTAAAGAATACCTGAACAGGCACCAGTAAAATAAAAAAAACAGCATTTTCTTGCACATGATTGGATGATGAAAGTGCAACTGCACTTGCATAGTGCACAGTCTATTTGCCCCCCCTAGATTTAAAATCGAAAAAGGACACGTCTATCTAAAACCACCCTGGTTCACTGGGTGACCATGCTGCAGGGATTTCGATGCGGAATAAATAGTGATGTCACCCTGTTTCTGGAAGGGTAAAATCAATAGACGTACTAGTAGGATCAATAGCTGTTTTATTGCTATTGACAGGATGCAGGACATACAATGCCTATAAAATGTATTCACACCCTTATTTTTTTTGTCACAGAACATTAAATTCCAGCAGATTCATGTTTTTTTAACACTGATCAACAGAAATAGACTCTTTCATTTCAATGTTAAAGTGAATCACCGCAATGTTATTGAGAAACACAATAACTGATAGCAAGTATACACCCCCCTTTAACCGCTTAACGACCATCTAACTTACATATACAGTGGCAATGTGGCCCTGCTCTGCTGATTCACATACTAGGTACATGATCAGTGCTCCCGGGTAGGGGGCGCGCTTGCACCCCCCTACTTGCCTGGGAGTTCTGTGATTTGGTACAGCACTGATCAGTCATCAGGTCCAGGCCAATCATTTTTAGCCTGGACCTGCTAATCGTCTGTATCGAATCAGAGGTCAGCCTGTGTTTACAAAACACAAGCACAGGCAGTGACAAGCTCTTCTTTTGTGGAGCCCTTTTCGGTTCTAGCTAGAGAAGAGTAAAAGCTCTATACTGACACAAAAACACATAGTTAGGCACATTTTACCCCCTGATCGCCCCCCAGTTAACTCTTTCACTTCTCTGTCACCAGTGTCAATAGTACAGTGTACAGATTTTTTCACTGATCACTGTATTAATGTCACAGGTGAAGCCAGATAGTGTTAGCGACCGTCCTAGATAGCCCGCCACATATTCACTATCACATTTAACCCTTTCATTGCCAGCAACACTATCACAGACACATTATAAACTTCTATTACTAGTATAGTGTATAGTGTCAGTATCTTTTAATAGATTAGAACTATATTAGCATCCCCAATAGTATAGTGACCCCAAAAACCCAGCTGTAGCAGGATTAAGACCAACACCTGCTAGCATTTGCATTTAGTCCCTCTGCCTCCCACCCCCCATCCCCAATAAGTGCAGTGTGATCACTGTCACTTCTTATACATTGCACACAAAACTGAAGCATTAGCAAGATCAGGCCTGATCTCTGCTAGCACTAGCAGGTAAATTTTTTCAGATTTAGAATAGTTTATTGATCCAAAGGTTTTCTGTAGCGGTTCAAGCAGTCCCTGACAGCTAGGTGCTCTTTTTCCTGTGAGCCGCACTGGGTACCTATACATTTCATGGACAAAATGTCCAAAGAAAGGTACACTAGTGAAGAGGCCTTCAGGATTCTGAGTAGATCAGCTGAGAGCAAAGGGGAATCCTCACTGTCAGAATCAGATTCAGAAAACGAGCCCAGCAGCAACTTTTCTGGCTCTGAGGAAGGGGGTTCGCCTCTGAAACGCGTCAGCCCAGCCACAGCAGCCCCATGCGGCACTCTGCATGCCATTCCGCTACGTATGGGACCTTGGCTACCTTGGAGATTGTATATGCAATGTTGATGTGTTTATTATCACACCTGCCTTGTGAGTATATTGTATACTTTTTAATATTTTAATAAATGGTTTTATTGGTGATGTACTAGGTCGGTGCGCCCCTTTTTCTTTTGTCTTTTCTCTCAGAAAACGAACCTGTAGAGGGCAGCAGCACCCTGAGAGGTAGCTAAGACGATGGAGAAGAGGTCCCTTCTAAGGTCAGGTGTACCCGGGCCCGTGCCCAGGCTGCTGAAGTGCTAGAATCGCACAAGGATTCTCAATAACAGCAGAGGGCCAGTACTAGTGCCACATTACCTTTTTTTGAACTGGTGAGCACCAGCAGCCCTGTACATCCTGGCATATTTCACACCAGCACTGCAGTATCTTATGGCAACGTGGCGAGTCCCAGGGGTGTAGCCTAAGCTGGTTAGGTGGCTAGCAAATGCAGAGTCCCCTAGCCACCAAGAATTAAAAGAGAGGGCCGTAGAGCTCATAGTGTCCTTCTGGATGTGCTTGCAAGTCATGATTGGCAGCCCACAGATTCTGCAGCACCCGTACTTCCCTCATTCACTGCCCAACCCAGAATTCAGGTGCAAACAGTAAATTTACTTCTCCCCTTGATTTTTTTAGCTGTTTTTCACAAAAGATCTGTATCAATTGATTTGCGGACCAAAGCAATTTATATGCTGAGCAGTACATCACCGTTAACCCAAATTAGTTTCTTGCCTAGACAATTTGAATGGAAACCTATCACGGTTTCCAAGTTAAAATCTTTTTGGGCCTAACCCTCAACATGGGCATTACAAAACAAATTGCGTTCATACTGGTCCACAGACCCGATTCATCATATGACCATGTTCTCTGCTGCCATGCCAGGCGTAGATATGAGAATATAATGCAATTTACGCATTTCAATGACAATACACGCTGTCGTCCTTGGGGTGACCCTGAATATGACTGGCTCCACAAAATTCAGCCCCTTGAAAAAATGACCTTAACTAGAAATTTGCAGATGTGCATGCGTCCCAGCAAAACATCTGCGTAGATGAGTCCCTCATTATTTTTTCTGGCTGCCTTGCATTCAAACAGTATCTCCCCAGCAAGCTTGCCAGATCTGGGGTCAAAATGTACAAGCTCTGTGAGATTGCAACAGGCTATAAATGTAACTTTTAGATTTATGAGGGAAAATATAGTCACATGGAGCACCCCCAGATGCCCAGACTACGTGGGGAGAAGTGGCACAATAGCATGGAACTTGGTATCACCCTTATTCCAAAAGGGGTACTGCTTGTAAGTGGACAACTACTATGCAAGCATACCACTTTTTAGACACTTATACAATCTTGGAATTAACTTATGTGGTACCATACAACCTTACCATAGGTGCTTACCCCAATGGCTTTTAAACACCCGACTTAGAACGGAAGAAAAAGCCTGCTTGCAAAATAATGAATTGCTTGCAGTGAAGTGGAAGGACTAGCGGGATGTTTTCACCCTGGCTTTTATTCACGCAGACACGACAGTCAAAATTTTCATGGCGTCTGGGGTTGTTGAGAAGCCCCTCTGTGTCCATGACTATAACCTTAACATGGGAGGGGTGGACTTCAGCGACCAGATGGTGAATCCGTACTTAATGTTAGTGGCGTCACTGGGGGGGGGGGGGGGGCATGGCCCTCCTAATATTATACTGTCCCGCCAACCCAAATTCCAATAGATAAAAGGAAAAAATGGGGAGGATAGGGGACAAGACAAAATAAGGGAAGGAAAGGGGAATGGGACTTTAAATGAGACTCGTGCAATAGAGTCTCCATCCCTGATATGATAAACATAGGATATAGGGGAACACATGGTGTTCAAAACTAGCGATGCACCGAATGTTCGGCAACCAAAATTATTCGGCCGAAAATAGCCAAAAAAAGCACTTTCGGTGTTCGGCCGAATAAGTAAATAGGCCGAATAAATTTTGCCGAACAATGAAGTTTTTAACTCCCTCCCATCCGCGCTACAGCCTATATACGGCTGCAGCGCGGACTTGAATTTTCGGGAGGCCGTTTTTAAACGGCCTCCCAGAAAGACTCTCCCCACACGCTCCCGCGAGCGTGCATCGGGGAGAATCTGTGTCGGCCGCGTCCCTTGGACACGGCCAATCACAGATCGTGGTGAATGGCCAATCACAGCGGCCATTCACCACGTGATCAAGCCGTCCAATGAGAGATGATCTCATATGTAAACATATGAGATCATCTCTCATCGCCGGCGCTCCTTCCTCACACAGACACTGCAGTGTGAGGAAGGAGGGGGAGCCGACAGCCGCCGGGGACACAGCAATGTAATCAGGGCACTGTATTTTTGTTATTTGATTTATTTATCTGAAAAGCAACACAAAATAGTAAAAAGCTAATTTTTACCATTTAATTTTTGTAATGGTGAAAAAATTGGCAAAATAAATGGAAAAAATGCGAAACACCGTGTTCGGTATTCGGCCTTCGGCCAAGCATGTCATTATTATTCGGCTTCGGCCAAGAATTTCATTTCGGTGCATCCCTATTCAAAACTAAAAACGTGGGACTTTGTATGAAGTGTGGCCAGTGTATACATGATGATATAGTGGTAATGCATATACAGCTGCTGGTAAGCATGAAGGAGCATATGATTAGGGCTCTTGGGCTCTACGCGTTTCGTGAAAGATAATTCACTTCATCAGGAGCAGGCACATTTCGGTCTCTAGAAAATATGGCATAATTGGTATAGCATCCAATAGATAAATAATTCAAAGATTGGGGAAATATGTAAAAATGAACTTACAATAGGGTAAACTGTCAAAGAGGCTGGAGGCCACCCGAGGGTACGTCCATGAAGGGAACTGAGGGAGCAAGGGTTCCGCACACAACCAGGGCGCAAGGTCCACAAACAATAGGTGAATTTCCATTTGAGGTCATTATTATTATTATAATCATTATTATGGCTTACCCTATTATTTATTATCTCCTTGAACATATCCCAATATAGCCTATCTCATGCCACACTATCCTTGGTCTTGGGCTTAGCATTTTACCATTGCATCATTATTATGGCCTACCCTATTACTTATTATCTCCTTGAACATATCCCAATATAGCCCTATATGACCTCAAATGGTAATTTACCTATTGTTTGTGGACCTTGCACCCTGGTTGTGTGCGGAACCCTTGCTCCCTCAGTTCCCTTCATGGACGTACCCTCGGGTGGCCTCCAGCCTCTTTGACAGTGTTTACCCTATTGTAAGTTAATTTTTACATATTTCCCCAATCTTTGAATTATTTCTGGATGCTATATCAATTATGCCATATTTTCTAGAGACCGAAATGTGCCTTCTCCTGATGAAGTGAATTATCTTTCACAAAACGCGTAGAGCTCAAGAGGCCTTTTCAACTGATTGCCAATTTACAGCATGCATCCAATCACCATTTACATCTTATATCTGTTGGTCTTATCTGTTAATGTGTGTATCATTTATTATGGTTTTATCATGGTATCCATATGTATATTGTATACATCCCCTTTTGGTTTTATGATTAATTATTGTACCAATGTAAAGTGCTATAGAACATGTTAATAAACACGTGATGATTAATCATATGCTCCTTCATGCTTACCAGCAGCTGTATATGCATTACCACTATATCATCATGTATACACTGGCCACACCTCATACAAAGTCCCACGTTTTTAGTTTTGAACACCATGTGTTCCCCTATATCCTATGTTTATCAAATTCCAATAGAGTCGATGCTTCCTGTATGGTGCCGGCTCCTGTCACAGGCAGAGTAATACCAAATGCACTCTGCCTGTTACAAGTGCGAAACAGGAAGCAACAGCTCTGCTCTCTACTGCAGCGGCATGCTTCCTCTAGCGCCGTTCCCTGTCACACTGATGCTTGGGAATGGTGGGTCGGGAACCAGCCAGCAGTACCCACCAACAGTACCCGCCAGCAGTACCAGCCAGCAGTACCCACCAACAATACCAGCCAGCAGTACCTGCTAGCAGTACCAGCCAGCAGTACCCACCAGCAGTACTAGCCAGCAGTACCCACCAGCAGTACCCACCAGCGGTAGCAGCCAGCTGCACCTGACAGCAGTACACACCAGCAGTACAAGCCAGCAGCATCTTTTCCCTCATACCCACCAGCAGTATCCATCAGCAGTACCAGCCAGCAGTAGCCACCAGCAGTATCAGCCAGCAGCACCAGCCAGCAGTACCAACCAGCAGTACCAGCCAGCATTACCTGCCAGCAGTACTAGCCCTGGAGGAGAGCCAGCAGCAGCCACTAGCCATACCCGCCTGGGAGACAGCAGCAGCCAGTGATACCTACAGGAATCCTGATGAAGAAGTGAAGATTGAGGTCAGTTGAGGTGTAGGTAGCAGTACCCACCAGTAGTACCAGCCAGCAGTACCCACCAACAGTACCAGCCAGCAGTAACAACCAGCAGTACGAGCCAGCAGTACCAGCCAGTAGTACCCACCACCAGTACCAGCCAGCAGTACCTGCCAGCAGTACCAACCACCAGTACCCACCAGCAGTACCAGCCAGCAGTATCTACCAGCAGTATCAGCTAACAGTACCCACCAGCAGTACAAGCCAGCAGGACCTGCAAGCAGTACACACCAGCAGTACCAGCCAGCATTACCCGCCAGCAGTACACACCAGCAGTACCAGCCAGAAGTATGTGGGGGGGGGGGCTCCCCATGACTATCTTTTCCCTCATACCCACCAGCAGTATCCATCAGCAGTACCAGCCAACAGTAGCCACCAGCAGTATCAGCCAGCAGTACCAGCCAGCATTACCTGCCAGCAGTACTAGCCCTGGAGGACAGCCAGCAGCTAGCCACCAGCCATACCCACCTGGGGGACAGCAGCAGCCAGTGATACCTGTGGGAATTCTGAGGAAGAAATGAAGATTGAGGTCAGTTGAGGTGTAGGTAAACCGCAGTGCATCCGTGTGAAAGCAGCCTTAGGCCCCATTCACACGATCCGTGCGATCGGGTCCGCCTGTCTGTTTTTCTTGTGTGTCTACACCTGCCATCTCCAATCCGATTAATTTATAAAAACAGAAGGGTATCCACCCCCTTCTGTCTGGGCAGATCAGATTGGAGGGGCCATAGAGTAGAGCGGGCTGTGTCCATGTCTGCTCTGCATATGCTGAGGGGACATGGACCTGTCATCTGCCCGCTGCGCTCATTGTGGCCTATGACCAGTTACCAAGTCGCAAAAGTGGCCCTCGCTGTAGGGGCATGAGTCCCGGATGAAGAGGTACGCTGTAGTAACTTTCCCCCTTAGTTTCGCCACAGTTTGTGGCAGAGGGAAGGAGTCCCGGATGGAGAGGTGCGCTGTACTGTAGCACATCAGGAGACCCACTGGGAAATCATGAAGATCTCCCTTTCATCACTGTGGTTGGCAGGTCTCACTATTCTTCCTTACCTCTTCTGCGCTGAGAGCATGGCATCAATACTAGGCTTTATTACTGCATAACTGGCACCAATACTAGGCTTGTTTACTGCATAAACTGGCACCAATACTAGACCTTATTACTGCGTAAACTAGCAATAATACTGGGCTTGTTTACTGCGTAAACTGGCACCAAAACTAGGCCTTATTACTGTGTAAACTGGCACCAATACTATGCCTTTTTACTGCGTAAACTGGCACCAATACTAGGCTTTATTACTGCGTAAATTTGCACCAAGTTTAGGGGTTATTACTGCATAAACTGGCACCAATACTAGGGGTTATTACTGCATAAACTGGCACAAAAATACTAGGCTTTATTACTGTGTAAACTGGCATCAATATTAAGCTTTATTACTGCATAAACTGGCACCAATACTAGGGGTTATTACTGTGTAAACTGGCACCAATACTAGGGGTTATTACTGAGCAAACTGGCACCAATACTAATCTTTATTACTGCGTAAACTTGCACCAAGTTTAGGGGTTATTACTGCCTAAACTGGCACCAATACTAGGGGCTCTTTCTGCATAAACTGGCACCAATACTAGGGGGTATTACTGCATAATTTGGCACCAATACTAGAAGGTAATTACTGCATAGTCTGGCACCAGCACTAGGTGTTATCACTGCATAAACTGGCACCAATACTAGGGGTTATTACTGCGTAACCTGGCACCAATACTAGGGGCTATTTCTGCATAAACTGGCACCAATACTAGGGGTTGTTACTGTGTTACTGTTTGCTGATATTGCTTTGAACTATAAAGAAAAGCTTTTGAGAGTTTTCTTCTTTTTCAGGTGTAAAGCAATACCTGAGGAAGAAAAGAAAACTCTTGAAAGCTTGTCTTTTAAGTGTTAGGTTAGTACAACAAAAAGGTATCATTGCATACAGCATCACTCTCATGTTTTGTAACTTTATTTATATATATACTTACTTCGTTTTTTTTCAGTTGTATGATTTAGTGCCGGTTCACACTTGTGCGGCTGCGGAGATCACATGTAATTCGGAGCGCACTGCTCCTTCATTACATGCGATCTCATGTGTGGTGCGAATTTCAGCCATACACTTTGTATGGCTGAATTCGCACTGCATCCGCACCAAAGACGCACAGGAGGCATTTTTTGAGCCGCATCAAAATCGGATCGCACAGTGGTTCACACTTGTGCGATCCGATTCTGTACGTACTTGCAGATCGCACTGCGATATGCAATCAAACTGGGGGTGTCGTTAACTTTTAATTGACACCCCCTGTGTATCGCATATGGCAGTGTGAACTGCCAGATGTGCGGATGCAATGCGGGAACACGCTGCATATTCGCAGCGCTCTCCCGCTCCGCACAAGTGTGAACCGAACCTTAGTGGTGAAAATATCAGTGCCCCCCCCAGTTTAGACTGGGGTATCTTGGGTTTGGCTGGGGGGGCCCTACATAATGTTCCTAGAGTCGCCACTGCTTAGTTTGCTGTAAGACCAGATGCTGGTACAAAAAAGTGTATGTATATTTATTTCAATTGGTTTGTACAACGCTTTTGTGCTTTACAAAGCTACAGGACGAAGTGTATCCTTCCTAAAAAATTCAGGAAAAGATTATCATGGCCCTTTTGTATTCAGAAGGTGCTGTGGCCCAATTTCCAAATCCAGATGCAGTTAGCTAGCTGCATGAGAGGCATTTTCCAGATGTCCTCCCTGGAACCCAGGCCCAAAAGTCACTCCAAAAAGATGTTGTTTCTGTAGCAGATGCAGAATTAGGCGTGACAACCGATTTTGTTGTCTCTCCTGTCCTGGCCAATCTGGTTTCAGCCTCAATGACTCCGTCACTGCAACATTAGTGGAGTATTAGTATAGGGTATATAATTCACAAAGGGTCTTGAAAGATGTTAGGTAGTCAGGAAACTGGCTACCGATCGCATTTTGAGAGACCTAAAATCACAGCCTGGAAAGTTTACAGTTACAGTTTTTATTGAGTTAACAAAAAAGTTTAAAAAAGTAAAATAAAAATAATAATAAAAAGTAGGAAAAAAAAGTTGTTGTTTTATTGAGTTAATGTTCTATTGTTAACGATTGCTGTTTGCTTTGCAGGAATGCCTTTCAGCTGCAGCACTGATCTGTTTATTCTGACAGCAACAATGTGTGCTTTCAGAATACATTCGTCAGTGCGTGCAGCGCTGCTAGAGGAGATTTCTCATCTGCAATTAAAGAAAAGACTGTATATGCTCAAGCAGGGGGGGGCTGGGGTGGTCAGTGAGCCAATCTCACCCCTATCTTCAGCATATATATTTTTTCACTTTTTTGGCAGAGTTTTTTTTATCCACGTCGATCAATGTGAATGGAGGAATCTGTTAGGTTCTCTTTTTTCCGTTCAACCCACTGAAATAAGCTGAAAAAAGAACATTACATATATTCCCAAAAAAGACCAGCTGCAGGCAACATCCTGGTATCGTTTTTTTTCAGACGGCAGTCATCTTTCATGTAAAAGGAATCCTAGCAGCTAACTAGCCGCTGAATTGCTTTTATAAGTAGCAGGAGGGGGAACGCCCCCCCTTCCCGCCACCTTCCATTTTTTTTATCGGGCTCTCCTGTCCCACCGAGGAACCTGAAAATGCAGCTGGCAGTTCCGGCGGCTGACCATAGAGCTGATCAGAGACCAGAACAGCTCCAATCATCTCTATGGTCTAAGAACCTGGAAGCTTTGAGCATTTCATCACTTCGGTTTCGCTGTATATAAACAGCGCCGTTTTTAAATTGGGAAAGCATCTGATTACACTGATCTTGGTGTGATCAGATACTTTAAGAGCAGAGGAAAGATTTAGTCTAATAGATAGAGTCTAATAGACCCCAAATTTCTCAGAAAAGAGTACTTGTCACTGCCTATTGCTATCACAGTGATATTTACATTCCCTGTGATAACACTAACAGTAATAAATTTGAAAGGAACAGTGTGGAAAAAAAAAAAAAAAGCTAAATAATAATTAAAAAAAAAAAATTAAAGCACCCCCGTCCCCCATGCTTGCGCGCAAAGGCAAATGCAAGCGCCGGTCCTGTGTCGGTATGTAAACAGCGTTTGCATGTGAGTTATCACTGCGAACGTCAGATTGAGAGCAGTAATTCTAGTGTAATTCTAAAGTGGTAACCCGTAAAGGCTTTGAAAGCTTCACCTTTGGATATTAAAAATATACGCAGTTTGTCGCCGTTGCACGGGCGTGCGCAATTTTAAAGCATGTCATGTTTGATATCTATTTACTTGGCGTAATATCATCTTTTATATATTACCAATCAATTGGGCAATATGTTGTGTTTTTGTGCAAAAAATGTTTAACTTAAAGTGTCTTTTTTCCAAAACATTTGGGTTTGAAAAACCACTGCGCAAATACTTTGTGTTATAAAAAAAATGCAACGACCACCATTTTATTCTCCAGGGCCTCTGCTTTAAAAATGTATAACATTTGGGCAATCAAAATTATTTTCTAGCAAAAAATACAGGTTTTATTTATGTAAAAATTGTCAGAAAAGGCTTGGCCTTACAAGAGTGGGTAATGTGTGGCATAAGCTTCTAATGTTGGGCATAAAATGCCAGGACGGCCCAAACACACCTGAAATTACCCCTTTTTAGAAAGAGGACACCCAAGGGTATTTGCTGAGAAGCATGTTGAGTGCATGGAAGATTTCATTTTTTTTGCCAAAAGTATTTGGATTTTTTTTTAACACAAATGATATATTGCTCACACATGCTATAAGTATATGTGGAATTACACTCCAAAATACATTCTGCTACTTCTCCCGAGCATAGGGATACTACATGTGAGAGACTTTTTATCAGTCTAGCCAAGTACAGGATTCCCAAAATCCAATAAGCACCTTCAGGCTTTTAATGGGCGTTATTTCCTCATTACACTTTCTGACTACCTAGCACAGTTTTAGAGGCCCTGAAATGGCAGGATAGTACAAAACACACTCAAATGACCCCTTTTTGTATTTGCTAAGAGGCATGGGGAGTATTTTGCAGATCTCATTTGTTGCTACAAGTTTTTGGAAAATGAAGAAAGAAAACAAAAATTTATTTTCCTGACGCCAACATGGCAGCATACACATGATATAGCTCTGCCCCTATATCCACCCACAGGACCTGTTTAAATCTATAAAAGCGTGACTGAGAGCAACCTCCCCATTCTCCTTTTTGTCCTCAAAAGATCAACACCTACTGACCGTCATATTCAAGACAAAAGCTCTTACCTGCTGACTACGTCGGAGTCCGTCTGGGTTCAGCCTCTCCCAGGTCGAAGTCCTGCATCTTAGGCATGACAATGGCGTCAACAAGGTGGGGAACCCCTTCTCGTGGTCTTCTGAGGTGGGGAGTTCTCTTGGTAGAGATGGTGTCCCTCTCGTGGCTCCCATGTTGTGGGATCTGTTTATTGCAGCAGGGGCAGCATATCTCCTGTCTCTTTCCTTTGGTGTCTTTAGGGGGGCCGGGGTTTGCATCAAATGTCCCCATATATTGATATATATTGTTATAAAGTGTTCCCTGGTGATCTAGTGGATTATGGTATGTGTAATAACTCCCTTTCCTTACCGCTCGTTGTATAGGGGTAGGAGGACGCCGGAGCGGCTGACTTCTGCATCCTCGGCGTCCCCATGTGATCCGGAAGGTGCGCGCATGCACAGTAGCCTTTCGGGTCCGCTGCGGCCATTTTCCTGAAGCCCGAGAGACACCCGGCGCATGCGTAGTGCGTCCTCGACG
The DNA here is from genome assembly GCF_965119305.1 of Pelophylax lessonae. Lineage (NCBI taxonomy): Eukaryota > Metazoa > Chordata > Amphibia > Anura > Ranidae > Pelophylax > Pelophylax lessonae. Next base: position 126,309,688 of record NC_138768.1, read on the forward strand.
GCCATCTTGGATGAGGGAAAAAGTCGTTTTCCCTCATCCAAGTTAATTTTCTATTAATAAAAGCTGGGGGGGGGGGGGGGGGGGAGGGTCACGGTGATTTGAGCACCCTATTTAAACCCCCCCAGCCAACAAGAGAAACGTGTCCGCTGGAACAGGACAACAAGGAAGCAGCACGCCAGGACAGTCTACTGAACCAGGCAAGTGTCCCATGGGGGGGGGGGTTAAGGTATGAAAAAAAAGGGGGGGGGGTTTTGGTATTGTATAATTATTTACTATTTAAAAAAAAAAAATGTGTGTGTGTGTATATATATATATATATATATATATATATATATATATATATATATTAAAAAAATATATATATATTTTTAGGGAATTTTGCGACGGGGGGGGGGGGGGGGTAGTCGGTCAAAAGTATAAGGGTTCAGTGTATTGGCGTAGATTTAAATGTATGTATGTATACACAGGTGTTTATTTCATGTTACAAAGTATCTTTGCATGTATACAGATAGAAAATTATTAGAAATCTTCCCTCTTCCTTTCCTTTCCTTTCTATGGCTATGCAGCCCCCCCCCCCCCGCATCTTTCGGTATTCCTTTTTAACAGGAGCTTACCGCCACACACACACAAGACCACCGCCATATCAGATAAGAGCCAACATCGGGTAAGTAAGAAGAAGCGGGAAAAAAATGAATTTTTGTAAAATCTTACCGTAAAATTCCTTTCTGAGTCCTCTGACAGTCGCCACCCACACATACAGTCTTCACCAATGGGTATTGACCTCTTATCCACAGGAGAAAGCTAGGCATAAGACTTGTTAAAACAAAGCAATTTACATAGACACACCTTTAGGGGGCTGTCCCTTTGGTCCAATACCCCCTGCTATCAGCCTTCCCAACTCAGTTTGGTAGCAAGCAGTTAGAGTCCATAAAACCCCAAAAGAGGGGCGGGGGCGGCGACTATCAGAGGACTCAGAGAAAGGAATTTTACGGTAAGATTTTACAAAAATTCAGTTTTCTCTTACGTCCTCTGACAGTCGCCGCCCACACATACAGTCTTCACCAATAGGATGTCCCAAAGCAGTGTAGACATGAGGGGTGGGAAGTGCAACCGTCACAAAGGCAACGCAGCACCCAGGTCAGAGAAAGGAACCTTATCTGAACAGAAAGGTAAACCCTCTGGTTAACAAAAAAGCTCAACTGGAGCAACAACCCAGGAAAGAAAAGAAACAAGAGGAAAACAACCCCAACAGTCAGGGACCGGCAAAGCCAGGGCCCCCTCAAAGCACTGCCGCACACAGAACTTTGCGGCCAAAGGAGGCATCTGCAGATGCCAGAACATAAAGTTTGTAAAATTTTGAGAAGGTGTGCACGGACGACCAAGTCGCAGCCTTGCACACCTGGGCAACTGAAGCCTGATGCCGGAAAGCCCATGACGCGCTCACCGCTCTGGTAGAGTGCGCCTTGACAGGGAAGGGCAGTACCCGTTCCTTAATCGAATAGGCCTGTACAATCGTCTGTCTGATCCATCTTGAAATGGTTGCTGCAGACGCAGCCGTACCCTTCCGAGGTCCCTCAGAAAGGACAAAAAGAGAATCCCACTTCCTAAAGGATTCAGTGGACGACAGGTAAACCCTGATCGCCCGAACAACATCCAAGGAATGCAAGGCAAACTCCTTAGGATGCTTAGGATTCGCACACAGCGAAAGCAAAACAATATCCTCATTAAGGTGAAAATCAGAAACCACCTTAGGAAGGAAAGATTGGTTAGGTCGCAAGACCACCTTATCCCTATGAACCACCAGGTAAGGGGAGCGGCAAGACAGGGCCGCCAACTCCGACACTCTGCGGGCAGAAGTGATTGCCACCAGAAAGGCAACCTTTTGTGACAGCAGAGGCAAAGACATTTTCCTGATGTTTTCAAAGGGAGGACGTTGCAAAACAGACAGAACCAAGTTCAAGTCCCAAGGAGGTAAAGGCGCCCTCCGAGGAGGAGCCAAATGACGCACTCCTTGAATAAAGGTGACGCCAAGGGACGCTGGAAAAGGATAGCCAGTGCAGATAACTGGCCCTTAATCGTGGTCAACGCAAGGCGCTGGTCCACACCAGTTTGCAGGAAGGCCAACACCCTCGCCACCAAAAAAGAGCGAGGAGGGATGCCCCTGGATTCACACCAGGCAAAATAAGCCTTTCAGGTACGGTAATAGATCTTACCGGACAAGGCCTTCCTAGCCTTGAGCAGGGTAGGAATGACCTCCGATGAGAGACCCCTGTCTCTCAGGACCTGGCTTTCAAAAGCCATGCCGTTAAAGCCAGCGACTGTAAAGCACGATGGAAGATTGGCCCCTGAGACAGCAGATCGTCCCGTAATGGGAGCCGCCATGGAGGCTCGACGACCAGTTGTATGGTGTCCGCGTACCAAGACCGGCGCGGCAAGTCCGGGGCCACCAGAATCACCAACTTCGGTTCTGAGACCAACCTGCGAAGGAACCTGGACAACAACTGAATCAGGGGGAAAGGCATAAATCAGGCGATACTGATGCCAAGGCACCACCAGCGTATCTGAGGCGGCTGCCAGAGGATCGCGCGTTCTTGCCACAAACTTTCCCAACTTGTTGTTTAGCCGAGATTCAAACAGATCCACATCTGGGGTTCCCCATCTCGCACACAGCATCTGAAACACCTCCGGGTGTAGGGACCATTCTTCCTGGTCCAGGGTCTGGCGGCTCAGATAGTCGGCCTGCCAATTCTCCACACCTGGAATGTGAAATGCCGAAATCGTCGGGACGTGCGCCTCGGCCCAAGACAGAATGGTGGTCACTTCCCGGGCCGCCCGGGCACTCCTGGTGCCCCCTTGGTGATTGATGTAAGCCACCGCGGTGGCGTTGTCCATCTGGACCCGCACAGGGCGGCCCCGAAGTTGATCCGACCAACGGAGCAAGCACAGTCTGATCGCTCGCAGTTCCAATATGTTGATCGGTAGGGAGGATTCCTCCTCCGACCAAGTGCCCGGGGCAGACAGAATGCCCAGAACGCCCCCTCAGCCTGACAGGCTGGCATCCATGGTGATCACCGTCCACAATAACGGGCGGAAGGACTTGCCTTCCGTCAGAGCCGGGGACTGAAGCCACCAGAGAAGACTCTCCCTGACGTGGCGACTCAGAGATATCCTCCTTTCCAAGGACTGAGGATGCCTGTCCCATCTGGCCAGGATCTCCGCTTGAAGAGATCACGTGTGGAACTGTGCAAATGGAATTGTCTCGAAGGCTGACACCATCAACCCCAGGGACCGCATGCAGGCCCGGAGTGACGAGGAATCCTTGTCCCGGAGAGACCTCGTCCTGCAGAGTCCGGAGCTTGTCCTCCGGTAGAAAAACCTTTGCTTGGGCAGAGTCCAGGACCATTCCCAGGTAAGGGAGAGGAACAGAAGGGGGCAAGGTCGATTTCTGAACGTTGATGGTCCACCCGAACTCCTGGAGCGTCAGAACGGTAGTTGACAGATCGCGCAATAGGCTCGGACTGTCGCTCGATCTTAACAGGCAATCGTCCAGATATCCCAAGATGGCAATCCCCTGCGCCCGCAACAGGGCCAGAACAGGAGCCAGCACCTTGGTAAACACCCTTGGAGCCGAAGCGAAACCAAAAGGTAATGCCACAAACTGATAGTGATCCTCCGCGATTGCGAATCGGAGGAACCTCTGATGACCCTCGAATATGGGGATGTGTAAATACGCATCCTTGAGGTCGATGGAAGCCAGGAAATCTCCTGGACTCAAAGAGGCCACCACCGAATGGAGGGATTCCATGCGGAACTTCTGAACCCGCACGAAGCGGTTCAGAGATTTCAAGTCCAGAATTGGACGTACCTTGCCCTCCTTCCTGGGCACAGTGAACAGATTCGAGTAAAACCCCCAAAACCTGTCCCGATGAGGCACCGGGACGACCACCCCTTGGGCGAGGAGATCCTGAACCCCACGATGAAGATCGTGCAACCGGTCTGGGGTCAAATGAAGATTTGAGGGAAAGAATCTGTCCGCTGGCCGTGAAAGGAATTCGATCTTGTATCCCGATCAAACGATTTCCTGAACCCACCTGTCCGGAACCCGGAGCAGCCAAGGTTCTAGGAAACCGCGTAGATGTCCCCCCACCCCTGTAACGGGGGAGGGCATCCCTTCAGGTGGAGGCGGAAGGACCCGCCGGGCCGGCGTGGTTGGATTTTTGCTTGCCCGCCCAGGGCTTCCTCTGACCACCCTGGCCTTTAAAGGATTTCCCCTTGTCCTGTGTCTTAAAGGCACGAAAGGACCCCTGATTTGGTTTAAAGGAAGGGCCCCGCTTACCGCGGAAAAACATACCCTTGGGCTGCTGGGGCAGCAAAGTGCTCTTACCCCCAGTGACCCCTTTAACCAACTCGTCCAGGGATTCCCCACATAAGGGGGGGATTCTCCGCATAAGGGATGTCAGATACCGTCTTCCTGGAAGACTGGTCAGCCGACCAGCTCTTCAGCCACATCAAACGATGGAGCAGCACCGTGACACCAGACAGCCATGCTGCAAGAGGAGCCTCATCCAAGGCCACGTCACACAGGTACAAAACCGCCAGACGCATCTGCTCCACCATTTCCACCGTAGCTGGAGGGGCGGAATCCGCCTCCAGAGTGCGTTTGAGCACCTGGGCCCAATCTGCCACAGCCTGAGAGACCATAACAGAGGCGAAGATGGGCTTCAGTAAGGAACCCGCCACCATATATGCGTGGCGAGTAAGAGATTCCACCCGCCTATCCGTAGGGTCCCTGAACACCAGAGAATCCTCCGAGGGCATGAGAGTGGCCTTGTTTAACCTGGACACCGTGTGATCCACTTTAGGGGACACGGTCCATCGCAAATCCGTAGGAGACGCGAAAGGGTAACGGAACTGAAACCAATTTGGTACCACAAAAGGGCGCTTCAAATGACGCCATTGTTTGTTCACTGTTTCGTGAAACGCAGAGGGACAAGGAAACACCTGTGCCGCTTTCCGGGTTCTGCGAGTCCCAAAGGAAGACTGCTTACCCGGTGGGTTGGGCTCATCCTCTAAATGTAGTGTCTCTTTAACAGAAGCAATGAGCGCAGACACAGCCACGCATTCTTTAGCGGCTTCAGGAGAAGGATCATCCTCCTCCCCCTCCACCTCCATATTAGAATGCAAGGACTGAGACCCCTCAGGGGGTAAACTGTCCAGGGCAACCATATCAGACTCAGAATCAGAGGACAATGAAGTCCTAGCTCTTTTCCTAGAATCCCGCTCTGACATCAACAAATCCACCTTGGGCGCCATAGTCGCAAGTGCAGCAGCAAGGGAAGGTGAAGATTCAGGAGTACCTGAATCACTCACCAAGGCTGGGGGAAATTTGCAGTCCTGGGACTCCATGAAAAAATCACTATCGCTGGCCCTTTAAGACGCAATCGCAGCGACTCACCGCAATGCACTGCAATAAGTATTACGCTGAACCTCTGAATGGGAGGCTCCGGGAAAATGGCCGCCGAACATGTGCAAAGAAGAAAACCTTGCCACATAGAGAGTTGGCAGAAAGTGCACACAGTGAGGCCAGAGCAGCTGCCCATACCCAAAATAACATGAGGGGAGAGCACAGACATCAGCAGATTGTCATCCCCAAACAGAGGCCCCACACAGAAGTTACTTACCGCTCCATACGGCGTTGGCGCCTCAATATCACACGATCCAGAAACCGCATGTTGAGGAATCCCGGCGAGGTAGCCACCTCGCAGGCTGGTGCCCCTGAGGACAGGGGCAGGTCGTTTGCTAGGCCAGGGCTCACGCATAGCCCGCTAAACGCTCGATGGCGGGCTGGGATTCCATAAGATCCTCTGTCCTGGAGTACCAGGACGACCAGTCCGATTCCCAGCTCCGCAAACGCTGTAGTCTTCCGAGGATCCGACTAACTAAGCGCTGACATATAAAAAGCTAGTAGTGCAAAGAAAACACTTTTGCAGAAAATAAAGTAATAAAACAGAAGAAAGGCTGAGACATGTAGCCCCAGCACAGGGAAGCCTATCTTACTCCTAACTAGGCAGAAGACAAACTGAGTTGGGAAGGCTGATAGCAGGGGGGTATTGGACCAAAGGGACAGCCCCCTACAGGTGTGTCTATGTAAATTGCTTTGTTTTAACAAGTCTTATGCCTAGCTTGCTCCTGTGGATAAGAGGTCAATACCTATTGGTGAAGACTGTATGTGTGGGCAGCGACTGTCAGAGGACGTAAGAGAAAAGAGTGCCCTATGCCCTGACGAGCGTGCCTTTTTATCTATTTCAGCCCCAGCCGCTCGCATTCCCGCTACACGAGGTCCAGAACCTCTCTGGATCACCAAAGTGTCTCCAGGGCAGAAAGCGACTCCTCGAGTTCTGGCAGGCCTCAAACACGAGGACGCAAATGCTCTCAAAAAAGAAAACACACAGCATCGCCACAGCGGGCGCAGCGCCCGAGAGGCAAATGCTGGTCATGCGGAGACGACCCAATGGAGGGCAAATTAGTGTGCAGTCTCTGCTTCAGACAGCTAGCCAGAGACCAGGAGCTTGAAACCCAGCAAGTCTCAACCCTGCTGAAAAGGGTAGTTCAAGACTCGCTGGCGGAATTTTCGGGGCGCCTAACGCAACCAATGGCAGGTGGGCAAGTCACGGCCCCCATACCGGCTCATGACCCTGCCATCCAGGCCTCCTCGGAAAGGGAAAGGCCGGTACGTCAGGGATAACGCCAGCTCAGCGGACCCTGCAAGCTGAATCCCCAGGTTCAGCGACACAGCTGAGCATCCGGGAAGAAGGGGAGGAAGTAACCTCTTCCTCGGCGGAGGACCCAGAGGACTCCGGATTTGAATTTTCTATGGTTTCCCCATTTATAAAAGCCGTAAAGGCGGCACTGGAATGGGAGGACCCGGAACCCCCCCAAAAGAGGGGGAAGACTTACTACCCCAGGCTGCAGAAGCAAGTCGCTACCTTCCCTCTTATGTCAGAAATAAGAGGTCTGTTTCAGGAGGAATGGGAGAAGGGAGAAAGAAGATCCGCTTCCTTCAGTAGACTCTAGAAGCTATACCCCCTCACGGAGCGTCATTGTCTAATCCGCCTGTGGAGGACGCGGCAGTCACCAGACTGGCCAAAAATGTAACCCTCCCAATGGAGGATTCCTCCTCCTTCAGGGATGTTCTAGACAGGCGTATCGACATTGACTTAAAAAAAAGCCTACCTTGCAGCAGGTAGCGCCTGTAAACCAGCAGTGGCATTAACATCTGTGGCAAGCGCCATAAGAGTATGGATGCAGAATTTAGAATGCGCCATTAATAGCCAACTACCAAAAGACCAGATCATTAAAGCTCTGGATGAAATAAAACTTGCCGCGGACTTCACGGGGGAAGCGGCCATAGACATCATTAGGTGGTCCGCCAGAGCGATGCTCAGCTCGGTGACAGCCAAGAGAGCCCTTTGGCTAAAACCCTGGGCGGCAGACCCTTCCTCCAAGCAAAATTGCTGCAAGCTTCCCTTTGACGGGAAAGCCTTATTTGGCCAAAAATTGGAGACTACCATCTCCAGAGTCTCAGGCGGAAGGTCGGGTCTTCTGCCTCAAGACAGAAAAACCAGGAGACAGAGGGGACGACCCTCCAGAGGGATACCGAATAGGTTCCGGGAATACGGGAACTCTCGGTACAACAGAGAATCTAGAAGGAACTGGAGAGGCACTCAATCCACCTTCTCAAGGAAACAAGACCCCTACAAATCCCCCTGCCTCCCAGAAGCCCTTTTGAGGGCAAACCAGTCCAGAGCGAAACGGTCGGGGCGCGATTGCTCAGATTTGCCCAAATCTGGCAGGATCATTGTCAGTACCGGTGGTGGCAGTCCACAGTCCGGCAGGGCCACTATTGGCCATTCAAGCAGCACCCCCCAGAGTATTCCTTTACCCCCACCAAAGCATCACAGTCTCCCTCGAAGTTGTCAGCACTCCAGGAATATATCAATATCCTGCTGGATCAGGAGGCGATCATAGAAGTTCCTGCCTGTCAGAGGTTTACAGGGTTCTACTCGCCTCTGTTCCTGGTCCAGAAAAAGACAGGAGGTTTCAGGCCAGTGATAGACCTCAAGAGGTTGTTCATCAGGTTGGAGAGGTTCAAAATGGAATCTCTCAACACTATAATCCAAATAATCCAACCGGGGGACTGGATGATCTCAGTGGATCTGCAGGACGCATATCTGCACGTCCCAATACACAAGGCATATCAAAAGTTCCTCAGGTTCGCGTTAGGAGAAGACCACTTGCAATTTGTCTGCCTCCCCTTCAGGCTGTCAACGTCCCCGCGAACCTTTACCAAGGTACTAATTGCAGTCTTGGCCCCCCTCAGAGAGAGAGGGCTCAGGGTCCATCATTTTTTGGACGATATTATTCTTATAGCCCAAAGTTTAGACCTCTTACAACAGAAAAGAGACGTTAGGCCCGTACACACGTAGCAATTGTCGGCCGTAAATATTCGGCCAACGTCCGATCGGCCGATTGTCAGCTTGTTAGTATGATGCTTCCGACAACCGACTGCGACTTTTCGGCCAAACAGAATCTGGTGTGCAGGCTTTAGAATTTTTGTTGGCCAACACCAGAATGGCCGATTGTTCCTCAGTCAGTACAGAATTCGGCCGACAAACAGCAGATGAGCAAGACTGGGCATGCTCAGAGAAGAAAAAACACACGGAAAGTTAACCATCACATGACATCACTTCTGCAGTTGGCTGTTGTTGGCAGACAAAATTCGTGTGCAGTCTTTAGCACTTTTCAACCGACAGGACAGCACCGGACAAAAGACGGCCGATCGTTCGGCCGACAATCGGTGCGTGCGTTACTCTTGGCCACCCTAAGGACATTCGGCTGGATAGTAAACCTACAGAAAAGCCAGCTGGAGCCTACGCGAAATATGGTCTACCTGGGGGCCCAAATCAATACCCAAGATGCCAGAGTCTCTTTACCTTTACAAAAAATCCCCAAGATAAGGGAAAAGATACAGCAGGCCCTAGCAACATCAGTGATGTCAGCAGCCCAATGTATGAGCCTGTTAGGGACCATGGCGTCCTGTATCCTGATGCTTCCATGGGCACATTGGAGACTCAGAATCTTCCAGCTGGGCTTCCTAGCGCAGTGGAGAAAACTGCGGCTAGCTCAACCCATCAGGGTCAGCTTTCAAATGAGCCAAAGTCTTTGGTGGTGGACACGCCAAGATACTTTATTGAGACACCGGCCGTTGGGTCCACAAGACTGGATCACGGTCACTACGGACGCAAGCGCAGCAGGGTGGGGAGCCACCTGCGAAACACACAAGACTCAGGGCAGATGGGAATTCCCGACACAGGGCCTCATCTCCAATGTCCTGGAGCTCCGGGCAGCCTTTATGGCACTAACCACCCTACTACCCTACATACATGGGCGTCCAGTCCTAATCCGCATGGACAATACGGCATAAGGGCAATATATCTGCCAGGCAGGCAAAACATGGAAGCGGACCTTCTCTCGAGGCCGTTCAGGAACCCCAACGAATGGGCTCTTCACCCGGAAGTGGGTCTCTTTGCTTCCTCAACCAACTACAAGGTAACCCGCTTCCTCTCGCGCTACCCTCACCCAATGGCGGAGGTGACCGACGCCTTGACACATGCGTGGAGGGCACAACTGGCCTACGCCTTTCCTCCAGTCTCACTAATACTGAGGTTTCTGAGGAGGCTACTGGCAGAGAACCTGGTAGTCATTGTGATACTTCCATACTGGCCACACAGGCCATGGTTTTCTCTGGCAATGGATCTGAGCATGTGTCCTCCGATCATGCTGCCAGAAACCCTGCTTCTCCTGGTGCAAGGAGACATCCTACACCCGAATCTCGGCTGGCCCTAGCAGCCTGGAGGTTGAAAGACAAGGGTTACAAGACCTAGGATGTTCACCAGAGGTCATACGTACACTGCAAAGCTCCAGAAAGAGCTCCACGAATACCATATACACCAAGATATGAGAGAAGTTTGCAAGCTTTGCGACCAGCCGGCAGTTCGAACCAAGTAACCCCAATATTTCGCAGATCCTTTCTTTTCTGCAAACGGGGCTAGATCTAGGGTTAAGCCTAAGCTCTCTGGAGGTTCAAGTTTCGGCTATCTCGGCCTTTACGCAGAAAAAATGGTCAGCAAATCCGCTGGTGGAACGGTTTATGAGAGCAGTTCTTAGGCTTCGTCCTCCGAAGAGAAATAGGTTTCCCCAATGGGACCTGGTGGTAGTCCTAAATTTTTTGACAAACCCCCCGTTTGCTCCAACGCAGGACTGTTCATTAGGGAATATCACCCTGAAAACTGCGTTCCTAATTGCCATAACTTCAGGCGGAAGAGTGTCAGAGCTCCAGGCCCTGGGTGGTCCCGTATACAACTTTCTTTCCGGATAGAGTGGTATTAAGACCACTGGATCACTTCGTGCCTAAAGTAGCCTCGATATTTCATCTCAATAGTGAATGGGTACTCCCGGGATTTCCAGAGGAGTCAGAGGCCAACCTTCAGGAACTGGACATCCCCAGGATCCTAAAGGCCTATCTACAGGCCTTTAGGGTCATTTGGGCAGGGGGGGGGGGGGGTTGTGCTATGTGAGAAATATCCTTTTAAAGTTACAATTTTGTGTAAAAAATAGATTTTTTTTTGTCATTTTTTTGAAACTTGTGACAAAAAATAAAATCTTCCATGGGCTCAACATGCCTCTCAGCAAATTCCTTGGGGTGTCTACTTTCCAAAAAGGGGTAATTTGGGTTTTTTTTTTTTGGACTGCCCTGGCAGTCCAAAATGTGACATTCAGAAAGTACAAGCTGCGTAAATCCCAAATGTGTACAGTATCTAACAAAAGTGAGTACACTCCTCACATTTTTGTAAATATTTTATTATATCTTTTCAGCGGTTTAGACATTAATGGCTGTGTGTTGAGTTATTTTGAGGGGACAACAAATTTACACTGTTATACAAGCTGTACACTCACTACTTTACATTGTAGCAAAGTGTTATTTCTTCAGTGTTGTCACATGAAAAGATATAATAAAATATTTACAAAAATGTGAGGGTGTACTCACTTTTGTGAAATACTGTATATCATAGTTTGTAGACACTATAAATTTCACACAAACCAATCAATGTTCACTTATTTGGATTGTCTTTAACCAAAGACATTTAGCAGAATAAATTTTGGCCTAAATTTAAGGCAAAATTTCTGTTTATTGCATATCATTTTAAAACAGAAAGAAGAAAAAAATAAAAAGCTCAGTGGTAAGCAAATATCACCTAAGAAAAGCTCTATTTGTGTTAAAAAAAGGGTATAAATGTTGTTTGGGTACAGCGTTGCATGATCGTGCAATTAAAGCGCAGTGGCGAATAGCAAAAAATGCTCTGGTCAGAAAGGAGGTAAAACCTTCCGGAGGTCAAGTAGTTAATATGACACACAAGTCATTACTGGCGCAGCCTATTCTTTTCCGATGGATATATTAACCACTTGCCGAACGCCGCACGACTATATACTGTGGCGGTCAGCCCCTCCTGGGCAAAGTGACGTACCGGTACGTCACTCGCCCACGAGCCTCTAGGCTTGTTCCCTCGTCCTCGCTCGTTCCCTGACATCCCCACGTGAGTGACCGGTGGCTCCGATGTCCGCCGGCCACTCGCGATCTCCCTTAGATCATGACAGAGACTATGCGATCCTGCTATGTAGGATCGTATGTCTCTGTTATGATCTTACAAGCCACATCCCTTGACAGTTAGAATCACGCCCCTAGGGACACACTTAACCTCTTGATCACCAATAAAGTTAACCCCTTCCCTGCCAGTGTCATTTTTACAGTAACAGTGCATATGTATAGCACTGATTACTGTAATAATGTCACTGGTACCCCCAAAAGTGTCAAAAATGTCAGTCAGGGGTCCGATCTGTCCACCGCAATGTCGCAGTTCCACAAAAATAAAATTGCAGATCACTCCCATTACTAGTTAAAAAAAAACAATAAAAATGACATAAATCTTTCCCGTAGGTAGTAAACACAATAACTTCTGCACAAACCAATCAAAATACGCTTAGTCCCCGTTCACACTAAGGCGACCTGTGAGGCAACCTGGTCGCCTCACAGGTCGCCGTAGGTCGCCTTCCATAGGGAAGCTGCGGACCTGTTCTAACTGGAGCGACACAAGTCGCTCCGACTTAGAAAAAGGGTCCGGAGCTTCTTTGGGGCGACCCGGAGGCGACCGCCATAGACTTCAATGTTATGAAGTCCGTGGCGGCCGCTCCGAGGTCGCGGCGCGCTGCTCGCACCGCGACCTCGGAGGTCGCCCCCCCAAGTCGGATCGCCCCAGTGTGAACGGGGCCTTATTGCAATTTTTTTTTACCAAAAATATGTAGCAGAAAACGAATTGGCCTAAAATGTTAAAACATTTTGATTTTTACTTTTTTTTGAGAATTTCATATAAAAAAATGTGAAAAATAGTTATTTTTTCAAAATTATAAAATTTATAATCATCATCAAATGTATATCATCTTAACGTGTCAAGAATAATATCCACAAGCAGCGCTAAATCATGGCATATAGATAGCCATGACTTAAAAGTCCAGATATTAGTTGATAGGGATAGTAATAGACAGGTTTCTTGTGTAGTCACTCAATCCCTTCACCTCACCGTGTGTGTCACTCCCCAAGGAAACACACTTACCAGATACTGGCAAAACAAGTCGCCCAACAGATCCACTGATGAATCCAGACAAAGAAATCTCCAAGATCCACTTGTAGAGACGAGTGTATACCGCTGATCATCCAAAAAACAGGAGCAGTGCTCCAGCGTAGTGCATAGGAAAGATAAAAGTAGGGGCACATAGAGCAGTATTGCCAAAAAGATTTTATTGCCCAAACAACAACCCCCCTTCACAAATGCACTTACACAAACATAGGATAAAATCAGCTTCAAACATAAAATCATAAGAAGAAAAGAGCTCGGGATACCAGATGGGAGCTTACCAGACTTCCATAGCTCGTCAGCGTTCAGGAAAGTCCGCAAGTGTTACTGAGTCCCCGCCTGGCGTCCTGCTGTTCTGATAGCCGCGATGCTCACACCCTGACCGGTTTCGTTGTTCAAAGACTTCTACTGAGGGTCCCTCACTTACCAGAGTTGATTTACTATGGTAGAAGAGACTTTGCTTAGCAAAGTTAAATTTCCACTTTGCAAAGTAAATGTTTAGATAGCTTAAAGCGGAAGTTAGTTCAGTTTTAACATTCCCCCTCCCAAGGCAAAATTTAATTTTTTTTTCAATTCAATTTTTTGTTCTGCTGCACCTCCCGCCACCATTCTGACCTAGGCTAAAATGACATGTACGTGCTGTCGGGGGACGGAGGGGGTGATTCCCGAGGAGAGCATGGAGATACCCAAAGCTAAGTGGCGGGTCTCCGAGAGAGAGCAGAGGCTGGGAACTTAGTCGGTAACACGAACACGGCGGGAGCACAGGAAAACCAGCCCCGGCAAAGAAAGAGGTCCTGCGGACAAACCAAATGCCACAAACCTCAAAATAAACCCCTTGAGGCTCCATTGGCAAAAATCCCCCTCTGTAATGGAAGCAGTGGGATTTGTGGCAGCCCCATACAGACTATAGTCCTCAGATCAACAGTGGTGAGTGCCTAAAGTTTTTGAAGTGAACTGAATGTGCTGAACGAACTGAGTGTGCTGTTGGTTTTATTTTTTTTGTTACCTGACAGTATTCTATCAAGGACTATAATGTTATGATCTAGTGGGATGTGAGCGGATGTGATGGACTAGATGCAACGCACTAGAGCTCTGATTCATCCTGACACCTAGAGCCCTCGTTCCACCCTGCAAATAGTTTTGGCTGGTGCCCTTTTCCTTGGGGAATTTGGAGAACTTTGCTGGCTGGGTTTTTTTTTTCTTTTTTCTAAGTGCAGATGCCACTGCACCAGACCCGTTCCACCAGATCTAGGAAGTCGGCATCGTGTTCCTCTCCAGCGGCGGCCATCTTGCCTACGAGGGGAAACAAACTTACCATGGCAGCTAGCACTCAAATCTCCTCCGTCTCCTCATCCGTTGATTCTCCTGCTGATTCTCCCTCGGGTGCAGACATCGTGGCTGCTATTATTGTCTGTAGGGAGACCCGGACGGACAAAATTGACTTTCTTGCCACAGTCATTAGTTTCATCCGTCAAGATATGGAAAAATTCCATACCAGGATCTCTGAGGTTCAGTATCGGGTCTCTATGCTGGAGGATTCAAGTAGGACCGACTCCAGGGAGCTACGGGCATTGCAGTTACAGGTGAGGGCTCTGCAGGAGCGTGCGATAGACACAGAGAATCACCTGAGGAGAAACAATATCCGTATTTTGGGTCTTCCGGAGAGGGCTGAAGGGTCTAGGCCTGTAGAATCTGCAGAACATCTCCTGACCACCCTCTTCGAATTGGGCACTGCGCCTCCCACCTTTAGGGTGGAAAGGGCGCATAGGGTCCCAACAATCCCACCTAAACCTTGGGCCCTCCCTAGGCCTTTCTATATCCCCAATATACATAAAAAAGAAGGAAAATAGCCCTGGGACTTTACATGAGGTGAGCACAATTAATTAGCCAAAGATAGTTTTATTAAGAGTTTTATTAAGAGTAAAAAATAATGGGGCGTGGCCTGGTGCGGTATGTAACAGGACGTGAGTGAGCGGAGCTCCGCCGGACCGATCTCCTGTACCGCTGATCCTGCAGCCCTGCGTGCACAATAATCCTACCTACACCTCTCGCAGATCCTTGACACCTACCTCATCATGTCCCCGCCGAAGAAAGGCTCCGAAGCCGCGGCAAAACTGGCTTCATTCCGGCGACAGGACAAGGAGGCCTCATCCCAAGATGGCGCCGATCCGACTCCGGAGGCGGGGGCGGCTGAGGGCCCTGCAACAACCAGGGTGCTGGAGGCAATATCTACATGCCAGGCAATGCCGATAACCAAAATTGAGGAGGTAAAAGTTGATATCTCTTTGTTGAGGCAAGATATGCAGAAGCTAAGGGACAGGGTCACTGAGCCTGAACACAGGATTAGTGAAGTGGAAGACTCCCCCCCCCCCCCTGCAAAACTCCTCAGACAGGCTGCAGCACCAAGTGAATCTTATTATTCAAAAGCAAGATGATATGGAAAAAAGGCTGTGCCGCTGCAATCTGCGGTTTATATGTCTTCCAGAGGGCTCAGAGGGTGCAGATCCTTCCTCTTTTTTTGAGCAATTGCTCATACAGGCCTATGGCAGGGAGTCCTTCTCACCTACTTTTGTGGTGGAGCGTACACATCGCCTCTCGGGGGCGCCCCCCACCCCAGGGTGCACCTCCCTGCACCTTCATCGTGAAGTTCCTGAACTATCGGGACAGGAATGCCATACTTCTACTGGCCAGAGTAAAGGGGAACATCCCACTTGGAAACCACAAAGTAGCCATCTTTCCAGACTTCTCTGCGGAAGTCCAGAAGCGCCCCAAAAGCTTTTTGGAGGCCAAACGCCATCTGCGTATTAAAAATATCAAGTACTCCATGTTGTATCCAGCCCACCTTAGAGTGGAGGGAGAGGACCGCGCACACTTTTTTGAGGACCCTGAATCCGTCATCACCGGGATAGAACACCTGGAAGCCAGAGCCTGATTGTCTCAGCCTGCCACTTTCATGTCTTTTCTCTGACTCCTGCCCACAGCTTCTCTGCGAGTGTTTTCGGGTGGAGGGGCACTATAGATCCCTTGGAACAGGAGACATTGACGCTTTTACCCCCCCTCCCCCTGCAGTGTCTAATGGGCCTATTACTGCTATGCTGCACCGGCGGAGCACCCCAGCTCCATGGATGGGACTACCTTTCCTCCCCCTATGGCCTTACACCTGTGCTGCCCAGCGATTCAACTGTTTTCGCCCCCTACACCCGCTCCGGTGGGTGTCTGTGCCGTGTTCCCCTGTTGCCCACCGCGACCCTTGGATGACCTATGCCCCCTGGGTGCCTTGGATCTCTCACCTATGTCTCCTTTTGCCTTGTTCCTTGTTGCTGGATGGCCCCGGAGGCCCCTTTCCTGTGGTATTGTCTCCCTCTGGTCGCATGGGGGCCTGTTTTGTTGGGGTTGGTGCAGGGCAGGGTGGGGGGAATGGGATCTTGGAAATGTTTACTTGTTTTTTTTGGTACAATCATTGCACTACTTTTCTACTTATTGCTCTTAACTCAGGCACTTCCTTCTTCTTTACATGCAGTCGTCAGCTGCTATTATGGAAATATTGTTATGTGAATGCATTTACTACAGACTTGGTAACTGAGATCCTGGGAGCTTCTGCTCTGGGTTACACAATACCCTTGGCATGCATGATAAAATCAAGCAGACAGCTGTCTTTAACATTATACGCCATATCCGGGCTGATATCCTGGTATTGGTGGAAACACATTTGGAAGGCCACATGCAACAGTCTCTCAAGCGGCCCTGGGTTGGTTGGGTGTTTCACTCGGCCTACAGCTCACATTCTAGGGGTGTGGCAGTCCTGGTCACCAAAACGGTGCATTTTCATCTCCTGGGATCTCAAGTGGACCCTCTAGGTAGATATGTCTTTCTCAAAACGTCTGTTTATGGGGAATTGCTGCTCCTAATGGCTTTCTATGTACCCCCGCCTTATTCTAATGAGATTGTCCTACATGGTCTAGCTTTTATGTCACAATATCCGGGGGCCCAAGTAATATGGATGGGAGACTTTAACAATGTATTGGACCCTGCTCTTGAAAGATCCCATGGTGCCTCCCAGAAGCCACCGATGTCATCACCCACCAGGTTCTCCCGACTGTTGGAGGACTTTGGTCTGGCCGACTCTTGGCGTACTAAATACCCCACCCAGCGAGCTTACTCTTGTTTTTTGGCCACACATCACTCTATGTCTCGCATAGACCTGGTTTTGTTGTCTCTGATCCTGCTCCCTAGATTACAGGCTTCTCCCCCAGGACTCTCTCTGACCACTGCCCATACTGGATTACGCTGTCCTTGCCCTGCAGTAGGCCTCCCCCAGCCTGGCGCTTGAACCCTGCCTGGCTCGCATGGATGTCAGACGAAGAAGGCATTGAGCACGCCTGGTCACAATTTTTTCTCTGATAACGATGGCACAGCATCTCCGGCGGCGGTGTGGGAGGCATTCAAATTGTTTGCTAGAACCACCATGATTACACGTGTCAAGGCCATCAAGGCGAGGGCGGCTGAGGCATACTCCAGGGCAACAACCAACCGGACCACAGCTGAACAAGCCTTTATGGCAGACCCGACCCCAGCAAATTAATCTCAGTATAAGTTGACCTCTAGTGTGCTGACCCAACTTGACTATGAAAATGCGAAAACTAAATTGTTTTTTCAGAAACAAAAACGTTTTGCCCACGGGGAACGAGCTGGGAAGCTACTCGCATATTTAGTTCACTGCGAGGACAGGCCACCGGTGGTAATTACCCTCAGGGATGAGTCAGGTACTGAAATAAAAGACCCCGGAGAGGTGACGAAATGATTCCACTCATTCTTTGGTACACTCTACACCTCTAGGGCCCCTGCAGACTGTACTGACATGCATGACTTTCTAGGGGCAGTTGACTTTCCTAGGCTGATGCCTGAACAGGTGACAATCCTGGAGGCACCCCTCTCCGAGGAGGAAATTGCGGAAGTCGTGTCCAAGTTCCCTAGATCTAAATCCCCTGGCCTTGATGGCCTCCCGATTGAATTTTTTGCCCAATACTCGTAACTTCTTTACCCTAAACTACTTTCGTTATTCCAATCCCTGTTTGAGGACTCTGCTCTGCCCCCTTCCATGCAAGAGGCCTTGATAGTGTTAATCCTTAAACAGGGCAAGGACCCACATCTCCCCGGATCCTATCGCCCCATCTGGTTACTTCCAATGAATGTTAAAATCCTTGCTAAAATTCTGTCCCTTCGTCTCAACCAGGTGATCCTTTCATTTATACACCCGGATCAGGCCGGGTTTATGCCTGGAAGGAACACTTCGCTCAACCTCCGCCAGGTGTTTTATGAACCTCCAGGCGCGGCATGAGGGAGTTGGTGGCAGAATTGTGGTTTCCTTGTACACGGCTAAAGCATTTGACTCGGTGGAGTGGCCCTTCCTGTGGGCTTGCCTTGAACGATATGGCTTTGGGCCTAACTTTATAAAGTGGGTCAAACTTCTGTATAATGCCCCAGTGGCAAAGGTATTGGCTAACGGCTGGCAGTCCACAGAGTTCCCCCTTTCTAGAGGTGCCCGCCAGGGGTGCCCCTTGTCCCCCCTGCTCTATGCCCTTGCCGCAGAGCCTCTGGCGATAGCTATTAGAGCACACCCTGAGATCCGCGGTCTCTGTAGGGGGTTGCTCGTAGAGAAAATTAGTATGTACGCTGACGACACCTTACTTTACCTAGCTGACTCTGACCGGTCATTGCTTACAGCCCTTTCCCTGATTGAGCGTTACGGACGGTTTTGCGGTCTTCAGATAAACTGGGACAAATCGCAGGTCCTCCCACTAGATGAGAGCCCGGCGGCGGTCACCCCCGCCAATCCAGCCCTGCAGTGTGGGGATTCAAGTGACGGCTAATTCGCGGGATTATATTCCAGATAATATCCAGCCTTTACTCCCTCTGCTTAAGGCCAAAATTCAAGTGTGGTCCAAATTACCCTTGGGAGCGATGGGAAGAGTCAATTTGATCAAAATGGTGCTCCTTCCTAAGATTCTCTATGTAGTGTGGCACTCCCCTATATACTTACCACTCAAGTACTTTAAGCAGATGGAATCGCTCCTCAAAGCTTTTGTATGGGGACCTAACAGACACAAAATTTCTTGGCGCAAACTTAAGAATCCTTCAAACCTGGGGGGGGGGGGCCTTGCCGGACTTCAACTTATATTATGTAGCGTCGCAGTTGTCCCAGTGCTTTCACATCGACAAGATGGACAGGGAGCGGTTCCTGACCCTGCTGTGCCCTGGGTGGGCCCAATTTTCCGGGGATCCACTGTCGGTTCTTCTCAGAGGGGTACGGGGCTCGGAGGAGTCTCTGTGCCCTCGGTCCCTCTTGTACCACTATAGTCGAATCTGGGAAGTGGTGGCGGACAAGCTCTCCGCTCCATGACCTCACCCCCCCCCCCCCCCCCGTGGCACAGTAGGGTCCTACAGGAGTTCCTCTCCAACCCTGATCCCTCCGTGTGGAGTGGGAGGGGTGTTTTTTACTGAGTCACATTTCCACAGGCGCTAGACTGCAATCTTTTGAAGCTCTGCGGGAGCAGTTCTCTCTTCCCGACCTCATGCAATACAGGTACTTACAACTTGCACACGCATACAGATCTCAATTCCCAGACGGCCCACCTAGACTTGAACCACTTACGATATTGGAAATTGTTAAATGTACAGAACCCAAACACTTAATTTCCATATTCTATTCCGAGCTCCACACGCCCTCTTCTACAACGATAGCGTATGCACTTAAAGCTTGCTGGGAACGGGATGTGGGTGCTATGGAGGACGCACTAGAGACGTGTCAACGACTCTCACCGAAGTTATCAGACCGACTCACTCAGACCTTTATACTTCACCAGGCGTACCTCACTCCCCTCAGACTGGCAAGATACAAACCTGACTTGGCCCCCTCTTGTCCAATGTGTGGAGACCCGGGGGCCTCCTTTTTCCATTTGCTCTGGAGCTGCCCCCAACTGCAGGGTCTATGGCGACAGGTTGTCACTTTCCTGCATGATAAAATGGGATCCCCCCTTACAGCTCTCCCCCCAAGGAATGTCTCCTGGGTGTATATCCAGACGCAGACATGGATAAATTCACTAAAGCATTCCTACAGGAAACGTTGTTTCTAGTTCAAAAATGAATAGCTAGAAAATGGATGAGGAATGATCCCCCCACTTTTGGGCTTTGGCTCAAGGAGATAAACAATAACCTTCCTTTCTATATACTTCTATATAAACATAGAGACTGTCCTCAAAAGTTCAACAAGATTTGGGATAGATGGGTGCAATGTCCTGATACGTGTCAATAGTGTTATATACCCCCACCTCTTAATGGCTATATTTACTACTGTCTGTGTAAACTACTGCACGCTGCATGACTGTTTTGCTTCTTTATATACTTGTACAGTTCCTGAATGACTTCTTTTTAATTTTTTTGTACGCTTGAAGAATTTGCTATATTTTTGTATTGTACCAAAACATTAATAAAACTAACTTTTTTTTTTTTTTTTAAAAAAAGAGTAAAAAATCATCATAAGTTACATTGTACGTAAGATCAGTCAATAAAAAATACATGACAGTATAAATAAATGGGAGTCATATGGTGGTAAATATGCATCTTCAAACTCAATGCATTTCGTGAGACACAGCTCACTTCCTCAGGGAGTAGATGCGTTTATATATGTCTATAAAGATAATACAAAATCTTCCTGGAAGTCGACTTCCTAGCCTTCAAACGTTTAGGAATCACAGAGTCAGAAAGACCTCTATCCCTCAACGCCTGGCTTTAAACAGCCATGTCGTTAAAGCCAGTGACTGTAAAGCATGAGGAAGTCTCCAAGGAGCATCAACAACCAACCTTACTAGGTCTGCGTACAAAGACCGGCGAGGCCAGTCTGGAGCCACCAGAATGACCGGAATCCCTTCCACCTCTATCCTGCGTAGAAGCCTCGGCAGGAGTTTCAGAGAAGGAAAGGCATAATCAGCTGATACTGACCCAAAGGAGCCACCAGGGCATCTGTGGCAGTGGCTAGAGGATCTCGAGACCTGGCTATGAACCTCTGCACCTTCTTGTTGAGACGAGAAGCAAACTGATCAACCTTGGGTGTCCCCCACTGAACACACAGGAGATGAAACACCTCCAGATGTAGGGACCATTCCCCTTGATCCAACACCTGACGACTCAGGTAATCCGCTTGCCAGTTTTTCACACCTGGGATGTGCACAGCAGAGAGGGCTGGAACAAACTTTTCCACCCAGTCCAGAATCTCGGCCACCTCCCTGGCCGCCAAGACACCCTTGGCGCCCCCCTGGTGGTTGATGTAAGCCACAGCCGTGGCATTGTCCGATTGAATCCGAACCAGTCAATCTTGCAGATGAGTCGTCCAGTGGCTCAGACAAAGCTTTATTGCTCTGAGCTCCAAAACATTTATCGGCAGTTTGGTCTCTTCTACTGTCCAGGTTCCCTGGGCACAGAGCTTCCCCAGTAACCCGCCCCAGCCCGACAGGCTGGCGTCCGTAGTTACCACTATCCAAAACAACGAGAGGAAGGACTTGCCCTGGCATAGTGCTGGTGAACGAAGCCACCACAACAGAGCAGATCTTGTGTTGTGGCTCAACCGAATCAAAGTGCCCAAGGACTTTGGATCCTTGTTCCATTTCACAAGAATCTCTTTTTGCAAAGGTCTTGTGAGGAACTGAGCAAATGGACCAACTCGAAGGTTGATACCATCAGACCCAAGGCCCACATGCAAGTTGGCAGAGAGGACAGGATGTTCACCAACAATAACCGGATTGCCTCCTGCAACTTTTGCAGCTAGTCTGGGGGAAGGAAGACCCTTGCCAAAGCTGAATCCAGAGTCAGGCCCAGATAATCCAGCCTCAAGAAAGGTATCAGAGCGGATTTTTGAAATTTATGTTCCATCTAAACTCCTGCAGAGATCTGACAGTGATCGCCAGGTTGCTCATCAGGGCTGAATGAGAGTCTTCTCTCAATAGGCAATCGTCCAGATACCCCAGTACTGCAATCCCCCGTTGGCGCAGCAATGCCAACACTGGGGCCAGTACTTTGGTAAACACCCTGGGGGTGGAGGTGAGACTAAAGGGTAACGCAACAAACTGATAATGCTGTCCTGCTACGGCAAAGCAAAGAAACCGCTGGTGTCCAGCATAGATAGGGATGTGTAGATATGTGTCCTTGATATCTATAGGGGCTAAAAAGTCTCCCTGGTGTAGTGATGCCACTACAGTTCGAATGGATTCCATTAGAAAATTCTGAACCCGCACAAAGCGGTTCAAAGCCTTGAGGTCCAGAATTGTATGCGCTTTGCCTTCTTTTCTGGGCAAAGTAAACAGGTTTGAATAAAACCCTTGAAAGCTTTCCTGAGAGGGAACTGGCACAATCACCCCTTGAGACAGCAGATCCTGTACCGCCTCTCGTAGATTCTTTAACCGGTCTGGAAATAGGCGCAGATTGGACGGGAAGAACCTGTCAAGACTGGAATTCCATCTTGTACCCTGATCGGATCAGTTCATGAAACCATTTGTCCTGAATCAAAGAAGTCCAAGGTTCCGGAAAGAAGCGAAGACATCCCCCCACCTCAGAAGCCGATGAGGGCGCCCCTTCATGCAGACAAGGATTTGTCTGCAGATCCTGACTGGCCGGTCTTTGATTGCGACCCGGAGGTACGGAAAAGCCGCCTATGAGCAGTGAAAGAAGGCCCCCAACTATGACGTGGCGCCTTGCCCTTAGAGGATGGAAGAAAAAGAGTACTCTTCCCATCCGTAAGGCCTTTGATCAACTCATCCAGAGAGAATCCAAACAACCTCTCCCCCATAAAGGGAAGATCCATCAAAGCCTTTTTGGAAGCCTTGTCCACAGACCAGCTTTTTAACCACACCATGCGTCTACTCACAATCCCCACTGCCAACACTCTGGCCACTAGGGGAGCCGCATCCAGGGATGCATCACACATGAACACCTGCGAACCCGACGCTGTAGATTCATCTGCCATTTTTAAAGTTTCCCGCACCGAAACTATAAGTGCTTCGACCAATGCATGTTCCTGCGCGGCGGCTAACGAGAACAGGTCCTCTTCACCATCAGAAGACACCAACCCCTCAGGGTGGGGTGCATCTGTGGTGGCCATATCTGCCCCAGAATATGAGGAAAACTACAGAGGGAGGTGAAGGCAGAGGACGTCTGAGGCTAGCAACACTTTTACTTACAAAATCTACCTTTGACACCAGGCTTTCCAAGACTGCTGTAAGCGCAGACAGGGGCTGCGACCCAGAAGGTTCAGCAGCCACACCCAGGTGGCCTGTAGGTGAAAATTTATCCTGGGATTCCATTTTACACTGAGATGAAAATAATGCACTGTCACTTTAAACGTCGTTAAATCATGGGTGTCTAACCTTTTGGCTTCTCTGGGCCACATTGACTGTAGAGAAATTTCCCCGGGCCGCATATAAAATATATACTATAGTTAAGGTATACAAGTAATAAAACGCCCCTGTGCCCTTCCCGTGACACCCCCCCTCCGCACTAATATAACACAACTAGAGGATGATGAAATGAAATACAATCAGTATACAGAGGTTTACTTCTTCTGAGAGATATTAAAGGAACACTCTAACCACCATGACCACTTCAGTGATTTGAAGTGGTAAAGGTGGGAGGAATCAGGAACACTGCACATGCCGGGATATTAACAGTTTTGTGCTGGGGGATAGTTGCACCCCTAGCACATGTGTCTTAGGCAGCCAGAAAATGTCATCTCCTTATTCATACATGTAAGAACAAGGACATGACATATTATGACAGAACTAGTTATTAAAAAACATATTGCAACATTTTACACATGCTAATTCACACACCTTTTCTACTTATTTTGCCGACTGTTGGCGGTTACTGCTGGCGGGTACTGCTGGTTATGACATTGGGTACTGCTGGAGGAAGCAGTGGTTGCAGTATTGAGCAGAGCCACTGCTTCCTGTATGGCTCCTGTCACAGGCGGAGGAGGGGTGCATTTCATATCACTCCGCCTGTGACAGAGTCGGAACTATACAGGAAGCAGCGGCTCTATCACTGACTGCAGACATCCTAAGTCTACCGTGGCAGCTGGGAGATCCCACGGCACTTGCAGCCTAGTGCGTGCCCATCCAATGCAGCCTAAACCGTGCCCATCCAATACAGCCTCACAAGTGCATGCCCATCCAATACAGCCTGATCAGTGCCCATCCAATACAGCCTCACTAGTGCATGCCCATCCAATACAGACTGATCAGTGCCCATCCAATGCAGCCTCACCAGTGCATGCCCATCCAATACAGCCTGATCAGTGCCCATCCAATGCAGCCTCACCAGTGCATGCCCATCCAATGCAGCTTCACCAGTGCGCACCCATCCAATGCAGCCTGATCAGTGCCCATTCAATGCAGCTGCACAAGTGCATGGCCATCCAATGCAGCCTAATCAGTGCCCATCCAATGCAGCCTCACAGGTGCATGCCTATCCAATGCAGTCTCACTAGTGCATGCCCCTCCAATGCAGCTTCATCAGTGTGTATCCATCCAATGCAGCCTGATCGGTGCACATTCAATGCAGCCTCACCAGTGCATGCCTATCCCCGCTCTGTTTGTGATCCCACGGCACTCGCCCCCCCCCCCCCCCTCCAAGGCAGCCTCTGCCTACAGTTAGTTGGAAGCTGCTGTGGCCATGCCCCCGACTACAATTCCTTCCTCCCCAGCAAAAAAAAAAAACAATTGTCAGGTGGCAGTGGGCCGCGTTGCCTGCAGTCCTGGGCCACAGGTTGGACATGGCTGCGTTAAATCGTGATCCCACCACTAACTAAGCGGTACACCAAGTCCCAATCCAATGCAATCTGATAGCATAGTGGGTGAGGAAAACCCAACAGGGGACCCCAGAAAACGTTACTAGCCACTCAGGAGGCTGCCAGCACGTTCTGTGAAACAGAAATTAAAATGTTCTGACACAGGAAACAGAAAGCACAGTCTGGGTCATTGCTAGATATTTATGTGTCATGCCGTTTGCCTGTCCAGTGATCGCGGACTACAAGAAAATGGCCACCCCATGCACTCCTATGGGGAACTAACAAAAAATGGCTAAATGTTAAAAGGTTATCCCGAGCTATAAACAGCCACCCAATGGTGGTGTCCCAGTTGATAAAAAAAAAAAAAAGTGCTGATGTGCTTGTAAGTACGAGACTGTCTGCGTCAGTCAGACTGCAACAGGAAGTCTAGGATCGTCTGTAGACAATCTCGTACCTACATGTAAGTGTTCCTAATACAATAAAATACAGTTTTAAAAATACTGCACTATGGAAACTTTATTTTTATATCCATGTGGAGCAACCCACATACATTATTCCGGCCCTGAATTCGGGGACAGACTTGGAGCAGGGACAGTGTCCTCAATCCGGGGACTGTTCCCAGAAACCGGGGATGTCTGGTCAGCCTACTATATAACAAGATATTGGTTTTTGTTCTGGAGCACTACTGCAGCACTTTATTATGCATTAATGCACATCAGATGTGAAATGCAAATATCCCTGCAATTTAGGTTTTCCTATCAGTTTTTAAGCAGTTAAGGTGTGAAGAATGAGCCATTAATGTTAAAAATGTTAATAAATAAAGCTTTACATGTTCAGTAACAGATTTGTGTCGAAATTTGTGTTTACTTTGTAAAATTGTAAATGTGTGACAATATCGGTATCGGCAACGAAAAACCGATATTGGTCGACCACTAATTATATATATACATACAATGTTTGGGGGTTCTAAGAAATTTTCTAGCAAAACAAAAGTAGATTTTTACATGTAGAGGCAAAGTGTGAGAATAGGGCCGGATAGGAAGAGGTTATACGAAGCGCTCCAGCAGTGCCCAGTCACCTTCAATAGGTCCTACTTCTGGGTTCATGCTCTCAGTCTGCTTGGATGGCCAGGCCGCCATGACATCACTCCCATTCAGGAACCGGTGCGCCATCTATTCAGGGTGAAGTGACCAAACATCAGTGATGTCACGGGCTGCTTCCAGTGTGACTATCTCCTGAACCCTGCCAGCTCAGGAGACATTTACTGTACTTACAGGAAAGCCTTTTTATAGGCTTATCTGTGGGTACAAGTCATAAAACAAAGTTCACCATTGATTTAAAAACTGTCAGAAGCCACAGCCCCTATATCTTGTGAGTTCAGCACCACTATCCTACCTCTCAGAGACACATGACCGCGCACACACGCCTACCCACCCCATAGTGCAGAGTCATGGAGCATGCGCAGAACGTGACCGTGCGCACATTCTCCTTTCCCGCCTCCTCGATACACACGCTGTAACCAAGACGCAGAGCGGGGCGCATGCGCTGAACGTACGCAGACGCTCCCGCATTCTCCTCTCCTTCCGCCCTGCAGTGACTGTGCCCGTACTGCGCACTCTCCGTGATCTCTGGTAGCTGCGTAGTGTGTCTTTGTGTTCTCTCCTCCGGTAAGATGGCGGATCCGCGGCTGAGGCAAATAAAGATCAAGACTGGCGTGGTGAAGCGGTGAGTGGATAATGAATGTGAGCTTTATATATACACACTGTACTGCGCCTCCTATCCCCGCCCACCTGACAGTCCCTGTATGAGAGGGACCCGCCTGTCAGTCCCTGTATGAGAGGGACCCGCCTGTCAGTCCCTGTATGAGAGGGACCCGCCTGTCAATCCCTGTATGAGAGGGACCCGCCTGTCAGTCCCTGTATGAGAGGGACCCGCCTGTCAGTCCCTGTATGAGAGGGACCCGCCTGTCAGTGCCTGTATGAGAGGGACCCGCCTGTCAGTGCCTGTATGAGAGGGACCCCCCTTGTCAGTCCCTGTATGGGAGGGACCCCCCTTGTCAGTCCCTGTATGAGAGGGACCCCCCTTGTCAGTCCCTGTATGATTGGGACCCCCCCCTTGTCAGTCCCTGTATGAGAGGGACCCCCCTTGTCAGTCCCTGTATGGGAGGGACCCCCCTTGTCAGTCCCTGTATGAGAGGGACCCCCCCCCGTCGTCAGTCCCTGTATGAGAGGGACCCCCCCCCCTCGTCAGTCCCTGTATGAGAGGGACCCCCCCTTGTCAGTCCCTGTATGGGAGGGACCCCCCCCCTTGTCAGTCCCTGTATGGGAGGGACCCCCCCCTTGTCAGTCCCTGTATGGGAGGGACCCCCCCCTTGTCAGTCCCTGTATGGGAGGGACCCCCCCCCTCGTCAGTCCCTGTATGAGAGGGACCCCCCCCCTCGTCAGTCCCTGTATGGGAGGTACCCCCCCCCCCCTTGTCGGTCCCTGTATGGGAGGTACCCCCCCCCCCCTTGTCAGTCCCTGTATGGGAGGGACTCCCCCCCCCCCCCCCCCCCTTGTCAGTCCCTGTATGGGAGGGACCCCCCTTGTCAGTCCCTGTATGGGAGGGACTCGGGTTGCCAACCTCTCAAAATACAATTTACTGACAGTCCGATATAAGGTGGTCTCTAGTCACCAAAGTTTACCATTACATGGGGGTTTGCATCAGAGTGCACAGAGTTCCCCTTCACTTCATAAGGGGGGGATCCCCCAGACTCTAATGTAAGGGAGAACGCTATAAGATCACCTTCCACAAAGTGTATACAATAAGGGTGGGGGGGGGGGTACTGATATAAGGCAGAACCTTTTATACCTTATTGTATTCATTCCCCTCTTACATCACAGCCCCCCCCCCCAAACTTTGTGTGGCCACTGGGGGCTGGAGTTGCCTGTCAGTGACCGCCTCCATTGCTGGCTCAGGACCCTCAGACACGGCCCTCCAGGCGGCTCCTCTCACCACCACTGCTGTCTATTTCTCAAAGTTCTCAAGTCCACATCCCATTTACCAGTGGGTGACACAGTCTCAGGCAGGCGGTGGCTCGGTAATTCATAAAAGACGCCATGACGTCACAGCATGCCCATCTGAGTCTGCCTGAATCAAGCCCGATCCTGCCCAAGCCCAGCCGGCTTCAGGAAACTGCACATGCCCAGTTCCAAAGCTGGCAAACAACCATATTTTTACCAGGCAGCCGCTGTCTGTAACCGACATTTACAGACAGTTTGTAAATCAGCTGATTTTTACAAACTGTCCGTACATTTACATACAGTTGGCAACCTTGAGAGGCACCCGCCTGATAGCTCTAGTATGAGAGGGACCCGCCTGATAGCTCTAGTATGAGAGGGACCCGCCTGATAGCTCTAGTATGAGAGGGACCCGCCTGATAGCTCTAGTATGAGAGGGACCCACCCACCTGATGGCTCTAGTATGAGGGGGACCCGCCTGATGGCTCTAGTATGAGGGGGACCCGCCTGATGGCTCTAGTATGAGAGGGACCCACCTGATAGCTCTAGTATGAGAGGGACCCGCCTGATAGCTCTAGTATGAGAGGGACCCGCCTGATAGCTCTAGTATGAGAGGGACCCGCCTGATAGCTCTAGTATGAGAGGGACCCGCCTGATAGCTCTAGTATGAGAGGGACCCGCCTGATAGCTCTAGTATGAGGGGGACCCGCCTGATAGCTCTAGTATGAGGGGGACCCGCCTGATAGCTCTAGTATGAGGGGGACCCGCCTGATAGCTCTAGTATGAGAGGGACCCGCCTGATAGCTCTAGTATGAGAGGGACCCGCCTGATGGCTCTAGTATGAGGGGGACCCGCCTGATAGCTCTAGTATGAGGGGGACCCGCCTGATAGCTCTAGTATGAGAGGGACCCGCCTGATAGCTCTAGTATGAGAGGGACCCGCCTGATGGCTCTAGTATGAGGGGGACCCGCCTGATAGCTCTAGTATGAGGGGGACCCGCCTGATAGCTCTAGTATGAGAGGGACCCACCCACCTGATAGCACTAGTATGAGAGGGACCCGCCTGATAGCTCTAGTATGAGAGGGACCCGCCTGATAGCTCTAGTATGAGGGGGACCCGCCTGATGGCTCTAGTATGAGAGGGACCCGCCTGATGGCTCTAGTATGAGAGGGACCCACCCACCTGATAGCTCTAGTATGAGAGGGACCCGCCTGATAGCACTAGTATGAGAGGGACCCGCCTGATAGCTCTAGTATGAGAGGGACCCGCCTGGTGGCTCTAGTATGAGGGGGACCCGCCTGATAGCTCTAGTATGAGAGGGACCCGCCTGATAGCTCTAGTATGAGAGGGACCCGCCTGATGGCTCTAGTATGAGAGGGACCCGCCTGATAGCTCTAGTATGAGAGGGACCCGCCTGATAGCTCTAGTATGAGAGGGACCCACCCACCTGATAGCACTAGTATGAGAGGGACCCGCCTGATAGCTCTAGTATGAGAGGGACCCGCCTGATAGCTCTAGTATGAGAGGGACCCGCCTGATAGCTCTAGTATGAGGGGGACCCGCCTGATAGCTCTAGTATGAGGGGGACCCGCCTGATAGCTCTAGTATGAGAGGGACCCGCCTGATAGCTCTAGTATGAGAGGGACCCGCCTGATGGCTCTAGTATGAGGGGGACCCGCCTGATGGCTCTAGTATGAGGGGGACCCGCCTGATAGCTCTAGTATGAGGGGGACCCGCCTGATAGCTCTAGTATGAGAGGGACCCGCCTGATAGCTCTAGTATGAGAGGGACCCGCCTGATGGCTCTAGTATGAGGGGGACCCGCCTGATAGCTCTAGTATGAGGGGGACCCGCCTGATAGCTCTAGTATGAGAGGGACCCACCCACCTGATAGCACTAGTATGAGAGGGACCCGCCTGATAGCTCTAGTATGAGAGGGACCCGCCTGATAGCTCTAGTATGAGGGGGACCCGCCTGATGGCTCTAGTATGAGAGGGACCCGCCTGATGGCTCTAGTATGAGAGGGACCCACCCACCTGATAGCTCTAGTATGAGAGGGACCCGCCTGATAGCACTAGTATGAGAGGGACCCGCCTGATAGCTCTAGTATGAGAGGGACCCGCCTGGTGGCTCTAGTATGAGGGGGACCCGCCTGATAGCTCTAGTATGAGAGGGACCCGCCTGATAGCTCTAGTATGAGAGGGACCCGCCTGATGGCTCTAGTATGAGAGGGACCCGCCTGATGGCTCTAGTATGAGAGGGACCCGCCTGATGGCTCTAGTATGAGAGGGACCCGCCTGATGGCTCTAGTATGAGGGGGACCCGCCTGATGGCTCTAGTATGAGGGGGACCCGCCTGATGGCTCTAGTATGAGGGGGACCCGCCTGATGGCTCTAGTATGAGAGGGACCCACCTGATAGCTCTAGTATGAGAGGGACCCGCCTGATAGCTCTAGTATGAGGGGGACCCGCCTGATAGCTCTAGTATGAGAGGGACCCACCTGATAGCTCTAGTATGAGAGGGACCCGCCTGATAGCTCTAGTATGAGGGGGACCCGCCTGATAGCTCTAGTATGAGAGGGACCCACCTGATAGCTCTAGTATGAGAGGGACCCACCCACCTGATAGCACTAGTATGAGAGGGACCCGCCTGATAGCTCTAGTATGAGAGGGACCCACCCACCTGATAGCACTAGTATGAGAGGGACCCGCCTGATAGCTCTAGTATGAGAGGGACCCGCCTGATAGCTCTAGTATGAGGGGGACCCGCCTGATGGCTCTAGTATGAGAGGGACCCGCCTGATGGCTCTAGTATGAGAGGGACCCGCCTGATAGCACTAGTATGAGAGGGACCCGCCTGATAGCTCTAGTATGAGAGGGACCCGCCTGGTGGCTCTAGTATGAGGGGGACCCGCCTGATAGCTCTAGTATGAGAGGGACCCGCCTGATAGCTCTAGTATGAGAGGGACCCGCCTGATGGCTCTAGTATGAGAGGGACCCGCCTGATAGCTCTAGTATGAGAGGGACCCGCCTGATAGCTCTAGTATGAGAGGGACCCGCCTGATAGCTCTAGTATGAGAGGGACCCGCCTGATAGCTCTAGTATGAGAGGGACCCGCCTGATGGCTCTAGTATGAGAGGGACCCGCCTGATGGCTCTAGTATGAGAGGGACCCGCCTGATGGCTCTAGTATGAGGGGGACCCGCCTGATGGCTCTAGTATGAGGGGGACCCGCCTGATGGCTCTAGTATGAGGGGGACCCGCCTGATGGCTCTAGTATGAGGGGGACCCGCCTGATAGCTCTAGTATGAGAGGGACCCGCCTGATAGCTCTAGTATGAGAGGGACCCACCTGATAGCTCTAGTATGAGGGGGACCCGCCTGATAGCTCTAGTATGAGGGGGACCCGCCTGTCAGTCCTATATAGGATTGACCCGTCTGACAGTCCTGCGTGACTCCAGTAGACCACTGAAGGTATGCTGTGATCTCTGGCACCAAGCTGTTAGTAGCACATCCTATATAAGTCTTGTGAGTTGGGACCTCCATGGATTGGACTTGTTTATCCAGCACATCCCACAGATGTACGATTGGATTGTGATCTGAAGAGTTTGGAGGCCAAGTTAACATCTTGAAATTTGTGTTCCTCAAACCATTCTTGAATTCATCAG
Source organism: Pelophylax lessonae (assembly GCF_965119305.1). Classification (NCBI taxonomy): domain Eukaryota; kingdom Metazoa; phylum Chordata; class Amphibia; order Anura; family Ranidae; genus Pelophylax; species Pelophylax lessonae. The sequence continues at coordinate 126,340,933 of NC_138768.1, forward strand.
AGCAGGCCACCTACTTCCATTTCTCTGTGATCCAGTTCTGATGCTCATGTGCCCAATGTAGGCACTTCTGGCTGTGGACATGAGTCGGCATGGACCAATCTGCAGCTACACACCAAACTGCCATTCTCTGTGTTTTCTGACATTTTTCTATCAGAACCAGCATTCACTTTTTCTGCAATCTGAGCTACAGAATCTCTTCTATTGGATTGGACTACACTGACCAGCCTTCATTCCTCTTGTGCATCAATGAACCTTGGCCGCTCATGAACCTATCACTGGTTTCCTTCCTTGGAGAGCTTTTGGTAGGTCCTTAGCCCTGCAGACCAGGAACATCCCACAAGGTGTGCATTTTGGAGTTACTCTGACCCAGTTCTCTGGCCATTGTCAAAGTGGCTCAAATACTTACTTACACTTGCCCATTTTTTCTACTTTTAATACATCAATTTCAAGGACAACATGTTCACTTGCTGCCTAATATATCCCACCTGCTTTCAGATTAGATAATTGTCATTCACTTTACCTTTTAAAGGTCATAATGTTATGGCTGATCAGTGTATGTACAGTATTTATACATGGTGATCATATCCCCCCTTATCTCCTCTTCTCAGGAGAGAATAAATTCAGTTCCTCTAATCTTTCCTCATAGCTGAGCTCCTCCATGCCTCTTATCAGTCGGGTTGCTTTAGTAAAATCTGCAAATTGCATGCTATTAAGGTTATGATCTACCAGAACACCCACATCCTTCTCAACCTTTGTCTCCTCCAGCCACCGCCTCTTCTTGAATGTATGGTGCATGCATGTTTGTGGGACTTGCGCCTGATGCAGCCCGGCGTGAGAGGGACTGTCGGGCCTGATGCAGCCCGGCGTGGCGTGAGAGGGACTGTCGGGCCTGATGCAGCCCGGCGTGGCGTGAGAGGGACTGTCGGGCCTGATGCAGCCCGGCGTGGCGTGAGAGGGACTGTCGGGCCTGATGCAGCCCGGCGTGAGAGGGACTGTCGGGCCTGATGCAGCCCGGCGTGAGAGGGACTGTCGGGGCCTGATGCAGCCTGGCGTGAGAGGGACTGTCGGGGCCTGATGCAGCCCGGCGTGAGAGGGACTGTCGGGGCCTGATGCAGCCCGGCGTGAGAGGGACTGTCGGGGCCTGATGCAGCCCGGCGTGAGAGGGACTGTCGGGGCCTGATGCAGCCCGGCGTGAGAGGGACTGTCGGGGCCTGATGCAGCCCGGCGTGAGAGGGACTGTCGGGGCCTGATGCAGCCCGGCGTGGCGTGAGAGGGACTGTCGGGGCCTGATGCAGCCCGGCGTGGCGTGAGAGGGACTGTCGGGCCTGATGCAGCCCGGCGTGGCGTGAGAGGGACTGTCGGGCCTGATGCAGCCCGGCGTGAGAGGGACTGTCGGGGCCTGATGCAGCCCGGCGTGAGAGGGACTGTCGGGCCTGATGCAGCCCGGCGTGAGAGGGACTGTTGGGGCCTGATGCAGCCCGGCGTGAGAGGGACTGTCGGGCCTGATGCAGCCCGGCGTGGCGTGAGAGGGACTGTCGGGCCTGATGCAGCCCGGCGTGGCGTGAGAGGGACTGTCGGGCCTGATGCAGCCCGGCGTGGCGTGAGAGGGACTGTCGGGCCTGATGCAGCCCGGCGTGGCGTGAGAGGGACTGTCGGGCCTGATGCAGCCCGGCGTGTCAACATAGGGCTCTGGGCTGTGATTGGACACAGCCAATCATCAGATCATCATTGACCAGGACCTGCTGACAGACTCCTGTGTACATTCACAGTGGGTGTTGGGGGGGTGCGCACGCTAAACCCAGAAACGGGCAGCGCTGTACTAGTAAGTTGCTTAGCTTGTTCAGTCTGCCCGTTCAAGTGACGTAGTGGGTGGGCAGTCTGGAATTAGTTAGGGTTTCCACCCCCACTTCCTCATTTCTCGCCTAGGTAAGGATGATGATGCTGATATAAAACCCGTATAGAGGTAGCATATTTTTTCTGGGTAGGTGACTGAAAACTCAGTCACAGTCAGGCATGTAGCACTTTTTTTTTTTCTTAGGAAGCAGGCATGCAATGGTATCTGCAGTACCCCTCTTTTGACTCATTCAGTTTAAGAGAAGGCATTTTTACAAGCTGCATGCTGACTTGCTCTTCAGCTATAGGGGTGTAACATGGATATGTGACTCAGTTCTATATTGGTAAGGTTCAATAAAGACATTGGTTCATCCCAAGGTTTTAGGGTTAAAGCTGAGCTCAATACACATAAACGTTAATTCAAATACATTCTTCAATAGCCCAAAATAGTTCGGCCTGCATGCAGAAAACGACAGGAGTCACTCTGCACAGAGAGAGGGAGAAGCAGTGACTGGTCCTGAAGGGACACCTAATGTGTCAGGTTTAAATTTTGGATTTCCCCTTGTTTTTGTATGCTGATGTGTAATACAAATTAGAGGTTGATAGGATGACAACTCTTAAAGTAGTATTAAATGCTTAAAGTTTAAGTTAAAGTGAATGTATTCTGTGTAACAAGGAAAACATTGCTCTGCACATTGTACGCAGTTAAAGGGTAACTCCACTTTCGTGTGGGGAAAAAATAATGTAGCGTATAAAATTGCAACACAAGTCATATTATAATTGAATGTTATTGAAAATTTCCTTTTCAATCTGCAGCCACTGTAATTTTTTGAAAATGCAATTCAATATGGCTACCTGGTGAGATATTCCCAATAGGAACACGTCTAAAGGGATGCAGGCCCAGCAGATTTCCTCATTAGTGCTCTGCAGCTGCACAGCTGATTAATAATGAAACCACTCCCATTAGACCCACTAAGTACAGGGTAACAGAGGTACAAACTGTGATTTCTTCAGAATAACAAAAGGTAGGAATATGCAACAAAGGTTGTTATATTCCATGTAATGTACAGAGATCACCCAGAGAGGAATGTTTTTTTTTTTCTCAACAAAAGTGGAGCTACTTGCTGCTCCCCTGAATCCCCTTTTAGGGAGAGTAGGCACTGAGTACTTCACAAGAAGGGACAGTGCAATCTCTAGGGGCAGTCCATCATTTAGCTTGAAGGATCAGGGGAGTGGTTTGCCATCCTTGGTTTCATGCCTACTTGCCTATGATTTTGTGTGGATGTACACAGTGTACTAGCACACCACGTTCATTCAGGTCTAAACCCAGTCACACAAGGCGGGCTCCATAGGACCCTGCAAGGGAAAGAAGCCATCCTGAATCTGGATATCAGGGCCAGCACTGTAGCTCCCGCTAATTTGGCAGAAAACACAATCGCTGCAGCAGGAAGGATTGGGATCCATTGTAAATTATTTTTTTTAAACGTGGAATATCTTTGAGGCCTCATGCACACAGGGCGTTAGAAAAAACAAGCTGCAAAGCCACTACCAATGCCAGGAAAAAGCGGCTGTAAAAACGTGCGTTTAAAGGCTTTTTTCATTAATGCGCGTTTATCCGCATTAGCTTTTAGCAGAGTTTTTCTGCCTCTATTCATAATCAGTGGTTGCCTATGAGCCGTCTTTGATCTGACTTTCAGCCCATTGATTTGAATAGAAGTCACATCCAAGTCGGATTACGATGATCCCACACGTAGTGCGACTTGTGCTCTGAGAATATTGAAAGGGAACCCCATGCCAAAATGAAAAAAAAAAATGGCGTGGGCCCCCCCCCCCCCCCATAATCCATACCAGACCCTTATTTGAGCATGCAGCCCGGCAGGTCAGGAAAGGAGAGGGGACAAGCGAGCGCCCCTCCATACCATACCATACCAGGCCACACGCCCTCAACATGGGGGGGGGGTTGCTTTGGGGCAGGGGGGCTCTGCAGCAGGGGGGCTCTGCCCCCCCCACCACCCCAAAGCACTTTGTCCCTATGTTGATGGAGAGAAGGGCCTCTTCCCAACAACCCTGGGTGGGGGGTCTGTGGGCAGGGGGCTCATCGGAACCTGGATGCCCCTTGTAACGAGGGGCCACCAGATCTCTCCCCCCCCCCCCCATGTGAATAACTATGGGGAACATTGTACCCCTACCCATTCACCCCAAAAAAGGCAGTGTAGTGAAAATGACAAGAGACGGTTTTGAGAAGTCCTTTATTAAAAGTCATCAAGTCTTTTGCCTCCGGTCTGGTCTGCTGCCAACTGGGTCCTCCTCTGGCGATGTCTCCCGGGATTATGCCAGCTCCGCTCTCTGCGGCTTCTTGTATAGCCATGGGATGACATCACCTGGAGATCCCGCGCCTTATGTCATCACCTGACGACGCGTTATGACACAATCGGTGGGGTCTCTGGGTTGGCAGCTGAGAAGACCGGAGGAAGATTTTTAATAAAGGACATCTCAAAACCATCTCTTGTCATTATTCACACTACACTGCCTTTTTTTTTGGGTAAATGGGTAGGGGTACAATATACCCCATAGTCATTCACATGGTTGTCGGGAAGAGGCCCTTGTCCCCATCAACATGGGGACAAGGTGCTTTAGGGTGGGGAATGCAGAGCCCCCCCTGCCCCACAGCACCCAACCCCCCATGTTGAGGGCGTGTGGCTCGGATAAGGGTCTGGTATGGATTTTGGGGGGGGGGGGGGCGACCCCACTGTGATTTTGGTGTGGGGTTTTTCCCTCAAAATCCATACCAGACCCAAGGGTCTGATATGGTCCTTGGGGATGACCCCACACTTTTTTTTCTTTTTTTCATTTTGGCGTGGGGTTCCCTTTCAAGATCCATACCAGACACAAAAGGCCTGGTATGGAACTTGGGGGGGGGGGGGGGGGGCACGCTGTTTTTTTCCATTTTGGCATAAGGTTCCCCTTCAAGAGCCTCAGAGCACAAGTTGCACCATCATGATCCAACTTGGGATGCGACTTCTATTCATATCAATAGGCTCCCATAGGGAACCATTGATTTTGACATGGGGAAAAAGTCTGACGCGGCTTAACGCCATATACGTTAAGTAACGTTTAGCACTGTCAGACGTTTTTACAGCTGTAACGCCGGTCCTCAGAACACGCTGGCCCTGGGTTTTCTTTGCAGCTTGAAAACGCCTATGCCACTTACAGCTTCAAAAGGTCTGTGTGTGCAAGAGGCCATAGAATAACAGAGGGACGTCTGACGCTCCTTAAAGCAGCTGTAAAAACGCCCTGCTTGCATTAGGCCTAAAAAATTGACTTTTTTTATCACTTTAATGATTCATTTTTTTTAGATCCTATCTCAGAAAGCATATGTGGAATGTTGACCATTTATTGTGGTGTTCCATAAGGTTAAGCCTTTAATTACATAAAACATCCTTAAATATGTCTTTTTATATCCATTTTAAACTAATAATGGCTTTCAATTTAAAGTGAATAAAGAGTGCTGGGGCCATGCAAAAACAGTGCTGACACCGTCCCGTTGTTTCCTTCCGGCTAAATGAAAGTGACACCAGTAGATTAGAATGAGACTAAGACAATTCGCATTGCAATTGTGTTAGTTTAACTTTAACAATCTTTTAACACTCTTGTTTAAATGTAGCTGACATACCATAATTACAAATCTACAAGCCTTGATTAAAGAATTTTACATCTGAACCTATAGAGAGAATGTATTGACTTTTTTTTTTTTTATATCTTCAAGGAAGCCAATTTTTCTTTTGTACATTTGGTAAACCAGTCCTTAGGGCTTCGTGTCAAAAACAGATCTGTCTGGAATTTGAATTCTTATATTTTGACATCCTTTTGAAGGCAATTCTGTATATTTAAAAAAAAAAGGGGGTTATTAAGAAATGTTCTCTGTTTAATGGCAGTGTGATGGAATGATAAAGCTGGTGCCTTTCAGCTGATGTTTTTTCCTGTGCATTTTAAAGACTTAAGGAGATTGTAAGCCCTTACATATACCCAGTGAAGTGACTGGCCTCAAGGGATATACTAATGGTGCTTTTCCACTGCATGGTACGGATCAGTTTGGCTCGGTTTGGCGCTTTTCCTCTGCATGGTACCGCATAGTACGGGTTAGAACGGTTCTGTACGGTTTGTTACAGCGGTTCTTTTCCACTACATGGTCGGTACGGCTTGCTTAAACAGTACCGCCTCGGTTGGGGTTCCAGGCAGGCCGTACCGATACCATATCCCACAAACTTTTGCATGCAGCATTGATTGTCACTACTAGCCACTGATTGGTCAGAGAATCGTTATAATCCCACCCACTTACTACTAAGTACTACAACAGTGGAAAAGTAAACCGAGCCGAGTAGAGCCTATACAGTGCTGAAAGGTGCCGACTCGTACCACGCAGTGGAAAAGCAAACTGAGCCGAGCTGGGCCAAGCAGTGCCGAGTGGAGCCGAGCCGGTACTTGCAGTGGAAAAGTGCCTTAAGGTGAAGCAAATCCTCCTACATAAGTTGTACCTTTTTATCTGCAGTCTTCTCTTCTCCACATCTGTTCAAAGTCAATAAGCATGTCTGAGATGTCAGGAAAAAAAGGGGATCGAGAGCTGAAATTAAACTCTGCAGAGCTCAGTGAGGAGCTCATAGGAACAAATCTGAGGCAGTCAATCAGCTGGAAGTCCCTCCTCTGTCCCCCTTTATCTCTTGGTGTCAAGGAAACTTGTCAGAAGGGATTCATGCTGATAGAGGAATGAAGAAGACAGAAATGACACGTAGTGCTCTTAATTGAGACAAGTATACAATTATGAACCAGTGTTTCTCAATCTTTTTAACCACTTTACCACCAGCCACTGTGCTGCTACTGCGGCACAGTGGTTCGTTATCGTCCAGGGACGTAGACCGACGTCGCTGGACTCCTCCCCTTGTAGGCGGCGCTCCCGCGCCGCCGAAGGCACGCTCCCGCTGTTTTCATTCACAGCGGGAGTCGGGCCAGGGGAGGAGCGGCAGCGATCACCGCCGCTCTTCCCTGATCGTCGGGGAATCTAGTTTGGAGATCCACCCGCCTGTGTAAACAGTGCGGGCGGATCTCCTAAGTGACAGGGAGTGACAGATTGCAGTGTTCAGCATAGCTGAACATCTGATCTGTCCCTGGCTCACTCAGTCACCCCCCCCCCCCCCCCCCACATGTTAGTAAGCACCAGGCATACATTAACCCCTCCCTCTCCAATAAAATTAACCCCTTCCTTGCCAGTGTCATTTTTACAGTAACAGTGCATATTTATAGCACTGATTACTGCAGTAATGTCACTGGTACCCCCAAAAGTGTCAAAAATGTCAGTCAAGGGTCCGTCCGATCTGTCCGCCGCAATGTCGCAGTCCCGCAAAAAAAATCGCAGATCGCCGCCATTACTCGTTAAAAAAAAAAAAACACCAAAAATGACAGAAATCTTTCCCTTAGTTAGTAAATGCAATAACTTTTGCGCAAACCAATCAAAATATGCTTATTGTGATTTTTTTTTTTTTTACCAAACATAGGTAGCAGAAAACAAATTGGCCAAAAATTTTAAAAAAATTTGATTTTTACATTTTTTTTGGGAGGAATTTCATATAAAAAAATGTGAAAAATATTGTTGTTTTTTCAAAATAAACGCTCTTTTTTTGTTTATAGCGCAAAAAGTAAAAATTGCACAGGAGATCAAATACCACCAAAAGAAATCTGTTTGTGGGAAAAAAAAGGACGTAAATTTCGTTTGGGTACGGCGTCGCACGACCGCGCAATTGTCAGTAAAAGTGGCCTGGACGTAAGACAGCAAAATCCTCCGGTGGTAAAGTGGTTAATTCAAGGCACCATTTAAAACTCTGCACAATCACGAGGCATCCCATTCTAAAATGTAAAATAATAGATTTACTTAACATGGCGACATCCATACATGTAGGACACACATTGGAGGTGATTTATTCTTACAATGCAAATACACCTTTGCACACTGGTACTGATTAGTGTTTCAATGCTGTTATAGAGGGATAGGCTTTGTTCGTATTTAATGTCTGAGGTTTACAAACACTTTAAGAGTCGGTTCACACTGGGGCGACACGACTCTGTACTACTTCGGGGGCAACTTGTGCATTTCCATGCACCACGACTTCGGAGCGACTTGCATGGACTTCACATAATGGTAGTTATGCAAGTCGCTCCGAGGTCGCCCCGAAGTAGTACAGGACCCTTTTTCTAAGTCGGAGCGACTTGTGTCGCTCCTATTAGAACGGGTCCTGTAGCAGTCAATGGACCACGAGGGAGTGCGACTTGTCAGGCTGTCAAGTTGCGCTAGTGTGGACCGGGTCTAAAGCAAAAATCCAGCTACTTTCGCTATTCACAGTGATATTAATTTTTTGCCTTCAGGAGAAATCCTTACCAACAACAGATGCACTAGTGTACTACAGATAAAATATGATTGGTTAACATGCAGGATCTCATTATTTCCTGAGGTTCACACTTTCAAATGCACCCTGATTTGCTGAGAGAACCCCATTAGGGGTTCCCACGATAAGTCTGCGTCCAGAGCCAGTTACTCGCATGTGTTCGCTGCTTGAGTGATCATGCGAGTGGGCGCGATTGACTGTAAGAACTTGCAGCCTCCCATTGCTTTCAGTGGGGCTGCCTACTCTCAGCTAATGGCGGAAACCCCCACTTGGGGTTGTTGCAGCTGATCACAGACAAGGGTACATTATACAGTGTGAATGCACCATTTGTCTTACAGTATGGGACACTGGGTCCTAAAATTTACCTTGGGTTTTATGCAGATGCATTCAGGTGATTGGACCCTGGCAAATGATAACCCCTCTCACTTCCATCTGGAATCCAGTTTTGTTGCAAGCAATAGGGAGAACAAAGGGGAGGAAATTGTGTCTCCTACTGTACTCAGATTTTACTGCAAAGTCAAAAATCTTGTTACTGTACTCAATCCTAAACGCATCCCTTTCTTGTGGGGAACCTTTCATTCTAAGAAAGCAGTTTTTTGGGGGGGGGAGTACACATATACTGATTGGGGTGCCTTGACCATATGATCTTGTTGGGTGTCACCACTTAAATCAACAGTGCTATATAAAGAAAGAAGTGTGTAAAGCAACACCCAACTTTGGGCTACCAAATTATTTACATGTAACAATATTTATTGCAAACAAAATACATTAATATAACCAAGCGCCAATTTCCCATTGACCTCTTTGCCCCTTTACCTGTCCCCACCAACCACCCTACACCAGGATAACTACCACGTGATCCACTACCTAGACAAAGCACCCCCAAAAAAGGAAAAAAGGGACCTAGACTGTAGCACATAGCAGTGATGGCGAACCTTGGCACCCCAGATGTTTTGGAACTACATTTCTCATAAAGCTAAACTAAAATGTGAGGGATGTACTCACTTTTGTGAGATTATGTATGTATGTAAAGACCATCAGTGTGTACCATAAAGGCTCTATTTATCTAGAACAGTGTTTCTCAACCTTTTTTTAGTCAAGGCACCCTTTAAAATGAAGGACAATATTGAGGCACCCCATCCTAAATAATAAACACTATTCTAAATATTTTACATAATGCAGCAACATCCACACACGTAGGGGACCCAACGTTAGAGGTGCAAACTGGTACTGACTAGTATTCCAATGTTTCTCTTCCTCCTCAGCTTTTCTACATCACTCAGCTAATGTGACCCAAAGCTGATGGAGAGAGGAAAGGGAGGGTCAAACAAGGATGATATACAGGCGACTGATAATCCTCCTTATCAACTGATGTAATTTGTCATTAGGTGGTTGGCAGCTAGAAGGTGCACAATGTGAAATAGTGCACAATGAAAACCTGTGACTTTGTGCATTTAAAAGGCAGGCTTCATCCACCCCCAACTTGTATACAATTTTTTTGGCAATTTTGAGGCAATTTTTAGGCATTTTGCCAAGGCACCCCTGAAGAAACCTCAAGGCACCCTGATTGAAAAAGGCTGATCTAGAAATACGGTCCAGCTGAAACGTCCAACTTTAGTATTCGTCCATTTAAAGTAACCGGTACCTTGTTGGTCAAATTCTCTTTTATATATACATATATGTGTGTGTATATATGTATATATGTATATATGTATATATGTATATGTATATATATATATATATATATATATATATATATATATATATATATATATATATATAGTGTGTGTAATGTGTGTAAAAATTGCACACTGGTGGGAGTAGCCGGAATACTGGACTCCTGATGAGAGTGAGCAAGATATAATTCAAAATGATAGTTTGAATAAACCACCCAACACCCTTAGATGGACATTATTAATACATTTCATTCTGAGAGGCATTTAATGATGACAGTAAAAGTTGTAGGGAGAGTTAATTAATTAAACCCAGGGAAGAGAGAGAATTTAGATCAAAGATCCATTTTGCCTCTTTTTGAACCAAAATGTTATCCCGGTCTTCCTGATTATTAGGCAAAGTAAGCTGATATATTCCACAAAACCACAAGTTTCTAGGTGATGACTTATGGAATACCTTAAATTGCATGGCTATATAAAGCTATAATCGTCTTCAGGGGAGGTTCTAGAAACATGCTCCCCTATCCTCTTAAGTTCCATTTTTGTTTTTCCTATGTTAAGTTTTGGGCAACAACAAAAATTCATATAGCCCACCCATTTCAAAGAAAAGTTAAGGAAGGACAGGTTAGTGAAACATTTTTCATGTGCTGAGCCCCAGCAGACATCAATCTTGTGAACAAACTTGCACATGAATGAGGTTTATTTTCTATAACTGGAGAGTTCAAAATCGGGTACATCCGTACATGGTAGCCAATCATCTTCTAACTTCAGATTGTTCAATTAACTTTCACAAAAAAACTTGGAAGCTGATTTGGTTTCTATGCTGAGCTGCACCCGATTTTTTTTTTTTTTTTTCTCTCTTCAATCTTAGTAAATCAACCCCAATGTCCACACTTAAACATACAATTAGGTGGTCTTCTAATTATAGAACTTAGAGGAGAACTAGGGGCATATCTACTGTGAACCAGCATATCCGCTAGATAAGGAATGGCTTGGGACCTAAAATTCCTTAAATTGTCCTATTCCTCAATATGTGCCAATGCTTTTCTAGGAGCAAGCTTAGTGTGGCCCAACAGGTACCACAGCGTGTGACAACCCCTAGTTTTTTTTTTTTTTTCTTTTCATGTACATTTGTGTCCTTTAACTGGTCTTTATATTTGGCTACGATATTATATCTATCTTTAAAACCGATCTCCATTAAAAAAAAAAAAAAACCTGAAGTGTTGCTGTGCCCGCACTGCATGGATTAACTGCTTGTTTTGTCCAGGGGCGCACAGAATGGCTATACTTACCCGTCCTTCGGAAAACCGCATTCTCCCTCGTCCAGCGGTGAACTGTTCCTGCCTTCCTCACATCCAGAGCCAGTCTATAGGCATGATGACATTAGGAACAGCCCATGCACAAGACTGCTAGCGTGCGGAGGGGCAGGAGCTGCAGGGACCGATCTTGCGCTCGGATGATCGGCCGATTAGGTAAGTATATCTCAGCTCTCCTCACCCCTAGACAAAAAAAAAAGAGCAGGTAACCCATGCAGTGAAGGCATAGCACCACTGCATGGCAACATTTTTTTTTTTCCCCTGAAATTCTTCTTTAAATTTCAGATCTATCTTTAGCATTGTTTTTTTTTTTTTTTTTCTTCACCAGTCTTCGGGTCCCCGGCGCCGCCATCTTACATGTGGAAAGACAGCTGTGACTTCCTGGTGCTTCAAAGCATATAAAAAAAATTCACTGAAAATCATTTGTGTCAATGCTGCAATATTGGGAGCACTGATCTTTAGCTAAAATACAGTAAAAACGTATGTGTTTTTACTGTATTTACAGTGCGTTTTCCACAAGACGGGACTCCCAAACCGAAGCAAAAATGTAACCATGGGTGCATTTTTTTATGCATTTTGCCATATTTTCTATGCATTTCAATGGGGTGGTGCATTTATTTTGTTACCATACCAAAAATGCAGCAAGCAGGATTTTACCAGACGCAGCAGACCCGCAACGGATTAGTGTGAAGAGTTCCATAGGGTTACATGGTCACACATTTTTCTTACACTTTTTAACGCAAAAGCAGAGGAAAAAAAGATCAGCGTGAAAGAAGCCTAAGCTATAGTTTTCTTTCTAGTAGACTTTAAAGTTATCATTCCATCAAAAATCTCATTAAAAATTTTGGCAAATATATAAATCTTAGTCGGTGTTTTATGTTCTTATAACTTATAATTCCAGCTTCCCTTAGTAGAAATTCCATCAATTCTGTTATGTTTTACTTTCCTTCCCTGTGTTCATAAAATATCCCTACAAATATCCCGTTGTATATCTTCATCCACCTTTTTTTTCCTTACCACTTTTGTATAGACATCATTTTTTTCTCTCTTGGGATAGATTATTGAAAAATTAGCTCAGATTCTAAATCAAAATCTATCAATCACTGTTTAAGTTTCAAAGAGAGATGGCTAGATAATAAATTGGGAATAAGCAAGCTGGAACCTACTCAACAAATTCAATTCTTGGTTAAGAAGTTTGATTCATTACAGGGAATAAGGCTTTAGAGAGACAGAATAATTCAGTATCCATCAGCTAAAGGATTGGAATACAAGCACTAGACCAGACATGCTGAAAATAGGCACGGTTGTAAGGGCATGGTACAGTGATTAGGTGACGCAATTCTTTCATCTGCTCCAGGTTGGGGACATTATTTAAATGTGCCAATCTGCACGCATTTCAGAGCCCTTAAAGGATACACTATTAAAAAAAATAAAAGACAAAACTAAAGAATTTTAAATCTTTTATCAAATTGGAATCTAATGTAATTGAAATATTGGTACTCCCTCAGAGCGGGCGTGTACAAATTAAAGTGGGCTCATATCTAAATCAACCCTCCATTCTGCCTATCTTACTACCTAAATATAGAAGTGGTAAAAGGGATCAGAATTGCACAGAGCTGCTGGTGTGATTTTTAAAAGAAACCGTAAAGCGTCTTCAACCATTTTTGGTGGCACATATAACATGGCAGCCCATTTATTTTGGAAGGGCTACCTAGGCCTGCAAAGGACAAAAAAAAAAAATGAATCTCCACCCTTTCCTCCTTCCCCCCCCCCCCTTTTTTTTTTTTTTTAATTTTATATGCATTGTGTGTTTTACTGCAGCACAGGTGTGTTGCAGACTACTGCAGTTGTGCGTTGGGGTGCCAAACCAAATGAAAGTTATTGTAAAGGCACAACGTTTGCTACCTTCATGCGTTCTATGCATGAAAGTAAATATGCGTGCAGCAGTCACAACAGCATCCCCCTAATACTTATCCGAGCCCCCTCTCAATCCAGCAATATCAAGGACAGCCTTGCCTCTTCTTGGGACTCAACACTCCTGATTGGCTTTTGGCAGCCAATGGCTCCCACTGCTGTCAATCACAGTCAGTGAGCCATTCAGGATGGGGTGTGCCGAAGTCGCGGCTTCATGTCTGAATGGACACACAGAGCAGGGGCTCAGCTTGGGTGGCTGCTTAGCAGGCTGATTGCTCTGGGGCCACCCAACAGGAGTCAGGGACCAGAAGCACTTGCCAGGGATCTGAGAAGAGGAGGATCTGGGCTGCTCTGTGCAAAATCATTACACAGAGCGGGTAAGTAGGACAGGTTTTTTTTTTTTTTTAATAAAAAAAACAAGTAGGGATGCACCGAATATTCGGCGGCCGAACATTATTCGGCCGAAAATAGAAAAAATAGCACTTTCGGTGTTCGGCCGAATAAGTCAAAATCCCGAATAATTTTGTGCCGAACAATAGGGCTGAACGATAGTCGATATGATATCGACTATCGTTCTGTGGCCGTAGGCGATATTCATATCGCCGAGGTCACGATATTTACAGGGGGAAGGGACTCGGAGGAGGACAGGAGGACTCACAGACTTCCGTGTTAGGCAGGGGAAGCCGGGACACTTCAGCGGTGAGCATACATACATTACTCACTCGTGCACTGCAGCCCGCCCCACACATTCAGTGAGTCTTACTCTCCTCCCTAGTTTTTTCAATGGCACATTCAGGAAGCCAATCACGCCGTGATTAGCTGCACAGCGAACCAATCACGCGTGCCTGCACACCTGATTGGTTCTGCTGTGCCGCTACTCACGGCGTGATTGGCTTCCTGAATGTGCCATTGAAAAAACTAGGGAGGAGAGTAAGACTCTCACTGAATGTGTGGGGCGGGCTGCAGTGCACGAGTGAGTAATGTATGTATGCGGCTGTGCTCCTTTCCAGGCTCCTACTAGTCCACCTCCAGCCTCCTACTACCACCACTATGAGAGACTGTCTGTCACGGTATAATCTGATCGAGTCCACACTGACACTGACTGACTGTCACTGAGTAATTGATGTTACCACATTAACCCTGACCTGCCCAGTGCCCTGTATCTGCAATTAAAATTTACAAGGCTGCCTGCATGCTTCCTGATTTCCATTCCCAGCATCCTTCCCAATCAGAGACATGAGAGGACGAGAGAGGACAAAAAATTGGCAAAATAAATGGAAAAAATGCGAAACACCGCGCTCGGTATTCGGCCTTCGGCCAAACATTTCATTATTATTCGGCTTCGGCCAAGAATTTCATTTCGGTGCATCCCTAAAAACAAGACTTTAATATCACTAAGTAATGCATAAGTGTAAAGTAGAGGTGCACCGAATGGAAATTTTGATACCAAAAATGGAGGATGCACTTGGTCGAAAACCGACAATGACAGTTTGTAAAAAAAAATTTAAAATTCTTGAATGACATGACTTCATTCACTGTCAGAGCTTAGATAGTGGGGGGTTCTGTAGCAGGGAGGTGGTAAGGGAGGGTGAATGGGTGATTATACATGCTAGGTCCTTGGTGCTTTTGAAGTCAGAGAAAGTAGGTTGAATTGTAGTGGGACACATTCAGCCTTGAAGATACCCAGTGCTGAATTATGTATTGCAGTATTAACGTGTGTAGAGCAAAGGATTTTTAGACTTTTTTTTTTTTTTTTTCTAAAGCTGGTGTTGGGCTTTAAAGTAACACTTTAATGCCTTGGGCTTTAAGTAACTCCTTATTCTCCAAAACAAATCCATACACATCCACTACTTATAGCTCTATAGTTTATTTTATAGTTTATTTTAAATGAAATCATTTCTTACTGTGTTTTTCTGCCTCCTTGTAACGGCTCTCAAACCTCTTATTTTCCCCCCCCCTGACTCCCTTATGTTTGGATCGAGCAGTGCATTTTAGTCTTGGTCATGTGTGCACTGCTTTTTGAACACTACAAATCCCATAGTATGGAGCAGTGGTCTCCAAACTGTGGCCCGGGGGTCAGATGCGGCCCTTTGGTAGTCTTTATCCGGCCCTTGGGGTACTATTCCTTTCATTGACACCGACAATGGGGCATATTTCTTGTCATGGACACCAACATTGGGGCACTATTCCTCCCACTGATACCATTGATGGGCACTATTTCCCCCACTGGCACCAACGATGGGGCACTACTCCTCCCACTAACACCACCAATGGGGGCATAATTCCTGTCACCTGATTTCAATGATGGGGCACTATTCCTCCCACTAACGCCACCAATAGGGGCATAATTCCTGTCACCTGATATCAATGATGGGGCACTATTCCTCCCACTGACACCAGTGATGGGTTGTTATTCCTCCCACTGACATCAGTGATGGGTTGTTGTTCCTCCCACTGACACCACTAATAGGGGCATAATTCCTCCCACTGACCCCGATGATGGGGCATAATTCCTCCCACTGACCCCGATGATGGGGCATAATTCCTCCCACCGACCCCAGTGATGGGGCACGGTTCCTCCCACTGACCCCAGTGATGGGGCACGGTTCCTCCCACTGACCCCAGTGATGGGGCACGGTTCCTCCCACTGACCCCAGTGATGGGGCTTTACTCTTCACACTAAAAGCATTGTTTACTCCCACTGACACTGGGACATTTTTATACTTCCACTGGCCACAGTCCGGCCCCCTCCTAAAGTCTAAAGAACAGTAAACTGGCCCACTGACACTAATGATGGGGCACTAATCCCCCCCCACTGACGCCAATGATGGGGCACTATTCCCCTCACTGACACCAACAATGGGGCACTATTCCTCCCAAGGCAAGTAGATGCCCCCTGCGCTTAAATGATGCATGTAGGCCAAAGAGGCATTGGCTATTTTGTTAGCATCCAAAGTCTTGCTGCCCTCTCAGGATGATGGGTATCCACACAAACTGAAAGCAAAAAAACAAGAGAAGGGCGCACCGGCCTAGTGCAATGCCCTAAAATGTATATTGGCATATTTTAAAAACACAACATGCAGTCTACTCATAAGAATACGCTATGTACAAGCGAGAAAGGGAGTTCTTCAGCTGTCCAGAGACCAGAGAGTTCCTTCGGCTGTCCAGAGACCACGGGACCGTGATGCTTGATAACAACAGGCAAACTTGAATGTGTCCATAGGGCTAATGCGTTTCGAGGGAGAACCCACATCAAGAAGAGGGTTCTCCCTTGAAACGCGTTAGCCCTCTGGACACCTTCAAGTTTGCCTGTCATTATCAAGCATCACGTTCCCGTGGTCTCTGGACAGCTGAAGGAACTCTTGTGAGTAGACTGCATGCTGTGTTTTTAAAATTTAAAATATATATTTTATGGTATTGCACTAGGTCGGTGCGCCCTTCTCTTGTTGTTTTCACTATTCCTCCCACTGACTTTTCTTCCTATTGGCACCAACGACAGGGCATTATTTCTTCCACCAACACCAATGATGGGGCAGTATTCCTTCCAATGACACCAATGATTGGGCACTATTCCTTCCATTGACACCAGTGATGGGGCACTATTCCTTCCAATGAGCCCCCGTAGGGCTATGTCGCTAGCCTGTGAGGCTCTAGGGAGCGCGCGCCGCCGCAGGCGCGCTCCCGCGCGGCCACGGACTCTCCTGCGTGTGGTAAAAAAAAAAAAAAATTGGCCTAAAATGTTAAATTTTGATTTTTACATTTTTTTGGGGGGAATTTCATATAAAAAAAATGTGAAAAATATTTATTTTTGCAAAATTGACGCTTTTTTTTTGTTTATAGCGCGTGATCAAAAAATCGCACAGGTGATCAAATACCACCAAAAGAAAGCTCCGTTTGTGGGAAAAAAGGACGTCAAATTCGTTTAGGTACAGCGTCGCACGACCGCGCAATTGTCAGTCAGTGCCGGTTCACACTATAGCGTGTGCGGCGATCGCATGTAATATCGGAGCGCACTGCTCCTTCATTACATGCGATCGGATGTGCAGTGCGAATTCAGCCATACACTTTGTATGGCTAAATTCGCACTGCACTCGCACAAAAGTCGCACATGAGGCATTTTTTCAGCCGCATCAGGATCGGATCGCACAGTGGTTCACACTTGTGCGATCCGATCCTGTGAGAACTGTCAAATCGCACTGCGAAATGCGATCAAACTGGGGGTGTCGTTAACATTTCATTGACACCCCCAGCGTATCGCATATGGCAGTGTGAACTGCCAGATGTGCGTTTGCGATCGCAGCCTTCCCGCATCGCACAAGTGTGACCCGGCAATTAAAGCCACGTAGTGCTGAATCGCAAAATAGGCCCTGGTCAGGAAGGGGGTAAAATCTTCTGGGGCTTAAGTGGTTAACTGGCAATTGGTTGGTAATGCAACACTGTACCCAAATTAAACCGTTATCCTTTTTTTTCACACAAATAGAACTTTATTTTGGTGGTTTTTAATCGCCACTGAGGTTTATTTTTGGCTATATAAATTAAAAATGAACTCTTGGAAAAAAAAAAATTTTTTTTTTTCTTAGTTTCTGTTTTAAAGTTTTGCAAATCAATTTCGTAAATTTAGCCCAAAATGTTTTTTACTACATTTCTTTGGGAAAATTACCCTTATTATATAAGTCCTATCTCATTTCTTGGAGCCCAAAAATGTCAGCACAGTACAAATATCCCCTAAATTACCCCTTTTTGCAAAGGTGTTTAGTAGGAGTCAAGGGGAGTTTTTTGAGTTGAAATTTATCATAAGCTTTTGTAAAATGAAGAAATGAAATACAATTTTTTATTTTTTCACAATTTTTTTTTTCTGTACTGTCACCATATGACTGATGGGGTGGTTATCAGGGATGCTTACTGGTGACAGTATGTTAACAAAATAAATATAAAAAAATGTAAACTTTTTTTTTTTTTTTTTTTTAGACTTATTGCATATTTTAGTGTTATAAGAAATAGTTAAAGTGGTTGTAAACCTCAGTCATGGAATCTGAGCATTGCACAGTAGTGTAGTGTTTATGTATCTCTCTCCAAAGCTCTAAGTGTCATTTCTCTTTTGGTGCTTCCTCCCTCTGTTATCTGCATGAGCCACTTTTGAGAAGTTACAATGAGGATCGTTATCAGCACACCACAGATCATTAGGTAGAGTCCAAACGTTTTTTATTGAAGCATGATCACATCACAAAAAGTTAGTTCAACATGCAGGACCTCCTGACGAAAAGTGTAATAAGTAATGTTTAATACATTGCACAGGGTATAGGTGATATATACTGTACATTTTTGTAGGTTTGTATGTGGGATTAGTGCTTTATGGGGCTAACATTAAAATGTTGGTATCCACTACCTTGCCGCAAAAGAAAAGTTAACAAATTATGCAATAAAAAGTCTGGAGGACTACAAGGCTCAGCAAGACTGCTATGGGAAAATATGATAAAGCAAAAAAAAAAAAAAAAACCCTAAAGAGAGATTTATAAATTCTTCATCCAATTGTCGAGCAGGGTATTACCTCTTCACATTTCTTCCGGCTCAGCACCTCTTCTCCTGGGCTCAGCCTCTCCTCCAGCCAGAGGAGAAGGGTGTTCTGGTGCCAGGAAACTACAGACTCCAGATCCCCCATGTTCCTGAGCCAGGCAGCCACTGAGCGGCTCAGCTCAGGAAGACAGCCTTCCTGAGCTGAGCCGCTGCCCCCTGCGTTACCTTGGGGGAGGGCAGCAGCAGTGTGGATGACAGGCTTTCACTGGACTTCACTCTGTCAGCTGCTGCGCTGCACTTCCTGCTCATTCCCCACTTCTGCCGCAAATCACGTTCCCGGCCAAGACCCTGCAACCCATCCTGTAGCAGAGGCACCTGTCATTGACAAAAGCCCATAAAAACACTCCAGATGGTTGGCAAACTGATTACCGAGATATCCCTCATCTATATATCAACTTGTTAGAGCAACCTGCTGAAAGAGCTTTAAACAGGGCTCGACAAATCCCAGGCACCAGATCGCCATTGTGATGAGCCCTCTTTAAAGCTCTTTCAGCAAGTTGCTCTAACAAGTTGGCATATAGATGAGGGATATCTCTGTAACCAGTTTGCCAACCATCTGGAGTGTTTTTATGCGATCAATGCTCCAGCTTTATAGAAAAAAACCTGGAGATCTGACATTAAATAAGAATAATATAAGATCATTTTAAGTTGAGTGAAACTGTTTGGTGCAGGGGACCGGTGATCCAGTGCTGCAGTGGCACCCTGAGAACACTGATTCCCTGTGATGATGTCTTTTTATACTAGAGAGGAGCTTTACCTGATGTTATGTGTAGATTAATGGACACTCCTCTGATTTGTAAAGTTGTTGCAAACAACATGATCCCAAATGTTTTTGATCTCCTCCAAGACCATCCAAACCAAGAAATCACCCTTGAACTGGTGTGTTCCTTCTCCAACAACATTCACATGTGTAAAAAAACTCACCAGATGGTTTTGCCCCCCATTTCAGGTAGTCAAACTAAGCATGAATAATATTCCCAATTCCATAAACATCCAGAAGAGCCTGTTTAGTATAGGTGAAGACGCTCGGAGTATGATATAGAAGTGAAAAAAAGATAGGCCTCTCATAGCGTAATACGTCCAAACATTTTATTCAATTAAAATTGCAAGTACAACAGATGAATGTTCTCAGGCATTTAAAAAGCAGGGGACGCCACACTGCGCCCCACCTGTGTTTCAAAAAGCAGAAGTGGCGTGTCACGTCTTAGTCCTGCGTTTTGTCAACATGGGAGTGACGTCATCCGGGCCCCCAAATTTTGTATTTTCTTTTCAATACATTTAATATATTATTTTGTTCACTGGAAGCGCGGTCATTAAACATGTTGCGAGTTTTGAAAATTCCTCTATCATGCTTTGTTTAAAGTGGTTCTAAAACTCTAAAGTGGAGCTCCAGCCCCCCCCCCCCCACCAAAAAACTGACCCCATCTGATTTTTCAGTTGTGGCAAAGCCACTCGGAAGTGGAGACGGGTACCTATCAAAAATAGGTACCCGCTCCCCCCTTAAAGGTGCCAAATGTGGCAGCGGAAGGGGGGAGCAAACAAGCACTCGGGGAGAGAGGAGCCAGAAGCACCTGAGAAGAGGTGGCTATAGGGGCTTGTCTGAGCAAAATCATTACACAGAGCAGGTAAGTATAACATGTCTGTTTATTTTATTTAAAAAAACTGGAAGCTTTAATATCTCTTTCATGATGGAGATTGCTGGTAAACAGCAATTTTTTTTTTTAACCACTTCTGGACCAGGCCATTTTTTTGGGATTCGCCACTGCGTTACTTTAACAGGAAATTGCGCGGTCGTGCGACGATGTACCTAAATCTATTTTTCTCTTACGTCCTCCGACAGTCGCCGCCTCTTCATATTCGTCACATATGGGGTATTAGACTTTGCTCCGAAGGAGTAGCTAGGCAACAGAATATGTTAACAATAAAGCTTTAACATATCCCACCCTCAAGGGGTGGTCCCCTCAGTCAATACCCTCCTACTTCCTGCAACCATATCTCAGTTTTAATGTCTAGCTTGTCAGGAGTGGCTGGCTCTCTCTGTGCTGGGACTTTTTGTCCCAGACTCTTTCTTCTTTTTAATATTTTGTTTGAGTTTTCTCTCTACCTTTAATTAGCTGTTATTTTTGTCAGCATTAGTTAGTTCTTCGGACGAAGAGGATCATGCGGACTGGGTCTCGGGCTGATCCCCCTGGTCGCAGGTCGTGGGTCAGTGGCTTCCCAGTCTGCCATCGAGCGTTCAGCCAGGTAACGCTCCTGGCACAGTGAACGACCCATCCCTGTTCGGTGCAGGGATGATTGGTGAGGTGGCTACCTCACCGGACGCTGTGCGGTTTCTTAACCGCCATTGTGTGCGTCTTGAATTGCGACTCTCCCTGCCTCATGTGCAGTGGCTTGTTCGCCTGTGCGGGTTCCCCACGCCATGTGAGGTAAGTGTATCTATGTGGGGACCTGTCTGTCTGGGGGGGGTCTCAGTCTGGGACTGTGTAACCTGCCTTTAAATCACACTGCTTGTCTCCCTATCTCTCGGCTGCATGCTGTGGGCTGCAAGGGGGGGGGGGGGGAGCTGTATGACACTGAGTGTGTCAGACTGGGCTGTGTGAGGAGCTGTGTGCTGTGGGGCATGTTTTTAATGGCATGTTGGGGCATATACAGCGATCGCTGCGGCGATCTAACATGTATCCATATAATGGGATGAAATTGTGTGTGTTTTTATGCACTGTGGAGCGGCGATTTCGGCGCCAAACGACGCCATTTTACCGGCGCCCGCTCCGGCCGCATGGTTTACATGCACGGCGGCCATTTTCTTGTAGCCTCCATAGGCTTACATAGAGCGCCCTGGCAGCATCACTTCCTCTTTCCTGGAAGCACCGATCGAGCAGCGGAGTCTCCTCAGGTTTTATCCTTCTATTCCTGTGTTCCATTGCCTGTATTCAGTCTGTATATTCCCTGTGGGGGTCTCATTGTGCCTGAGTGTGGTGCGGTGGGCTGCGCTTGCCGCGCTTGCTGAAAGGGGGCAGTTAACCCTTGGTTGTCTGGCATACAGGGGCAATGGATTCTCAGGAGGGCAAGTTTCCCACAGTATTGGTGGAAAGCCAGGGGACCGCTGTTTCCCCCCCAGGGGGGGATTTAGCCACTATTGTGGCTGGCCTTGCTGCCCAGGTGCAAATGCTAGTGGCTGCTCAATCTACTAAACGGCCCAGAGTTGCTCTGTCCTCTGATTCTGAGGGTGAAGGTGATGGGGCTGTTCTGGCAGGGACCCCCCTATCGGGGTCCCGCTCCTCTCTTGATCTAGTGGGGTCCGAGGTAGAGGCTGAAGTTGAGGGGGTTGATAATTCTCCCCCTGGCTCGCCTGAAGAGCTTGCAATCATGGATGGGTTGATTGCTTCCATTAAGCAGACGCTGCGTTTGCAGGACGAGGTGTGTCCCCCAGCTGCCTTGGCGGCGTATGGGACGCAGAGAAAACGCAGGACGCCGCAGGTTTTTCCCTGCAATGCTGATTTTCAGCGCGGGACCAATGGCGCGATCTGCGCAAACCTTTTGCGGTTCCAAGTAAATTTAAGCTGCGTTATCCTTTCTCGCCTGCCACTGATGAACGGTGGTGTGTGCCTCCACCAGTGGATCATGCAATTGCGGTTTTGAACAAAGCCACTGCGATCCCTGCAGAGGGATCCCCTGTTTTCCGTGATGCCACGGATAGGAGACTGGAGTCTCTTGCCCGTCATACTTATTCTGTTACGGGTTCTATGCTTAAGGCTCTGTTTGCTTCTCTCATGGCGGCCCAGGCGATCGCAAGTTGGACGCAGATGCTTAGGCGCGTCCTAGTGGCCGATTCGGCCTCGGCGGCGACCCTGGATATGGTGGATCAAATCCACCAGGGTGTCATGTATCTGTGTGATGCGGACTTGGACCTGATTCCGTTGGCTGCACGTGTGCACAGCGTGGCGGTGTTGTCTCGCCGCCTGGTTTGGTTGAAATGTTGGTCGGTGGACCAATCTTCACGTAAAACCTTAGCCAATTTGCCTTATGATGGGTCTCGCCTTTTTGGGGAGTCCCTGGATGTGTTGATTAAGGGGATTACCGGGGGTAAGAGCACTCTCTTGCCCCATTTCCCCAAGGCTAAGGGGGCTTCTGGGAAGAAGCATGCGAGTTTTCGGCCCCCTCAGGGGTCCTTTCGTGCCTTTCGGCCGCACTACAAGGGCAAACCGTTCAAGGGCCAAGGCTCTCAGAAGAAGCCCTGGTCTGGGAAACAGAAGTCCGGCCAATCCGGACCTGCGGCCCATGACAGTTCGGCCTGAAGGGGCGCCCTCACCCAGTTTTGGGGTGGGGGGACGCTTGCTCGGTTTTCTTCAGCCCTGGTTGGCCCGTGTGCGGGACAGATGGGTTCTGGAAATCGTTCGATCTGGTTACAAGATCGAGTTTCTCTCTCGGCCGGAGAGCAGATTTTTTCCCTCAAATCTACAACTGTCTCCAGAGCGCCTGCGGGATGTGCACCTGGCGGTGCGGGACCTGAGGGCTCAGGGAGTGGTGGTTCCGGTGCCTCATCGGGACAGATTTCGGGGGTTTTATTCCAATCTGTTCACCGTGCCCAGGAAGGAGGGCAAGGTTCGTCCGATTCTGGACTTGAAAGCTCTGAACCGCTCTGTGTGGGTTCGCAAGTTCCGCATGGAATCCCTGCGCTCGGTGGTGGCTGCCCTGGTTCCGGGGGAATTCATGGCCTCCATCGATTTGAAGGATGCGTACCTTCACATCCCCATAATCGAGGGTCATCAGAGATACCTTCGATTTGCCATTGCGGAGGATCACTACCAGTTTGTGGCGTTGCCCTTTGGGCTCGGCTCCGCGGGTCTTCACCAAGGTGCTTGCACCGGTTCTGGCATTATTGAGGGCCCAGGGCATTTCTGTCCTGGGGTATCTGGACGACATTCTGGTTCGGTCTGCGACCAGACAGGGTCTGGAGAAGGACCTGTCTGTCACAATGCAAACTCTGCAGGAGTTTGGTTGGACGATAAATGTTCCAAAGTCGACACTGAGTCCGTCGGTTCGTCTCCCCTATCTGGGAATGATACTGGACTCGGTGCAGGCGAAGGTCTTCCTGCCGGAAGACAAACTCAGGACTCTTCAGGAGGAAGTCAGGTCCCTCAGGGACGTTCCACACTCGTCTCTGCGGACGTGTATGAGATGTCTGGGATTGATGGTCTCGGCCTTCGAGGCGATTCCTTTCGCGCAGTTTCACACGCGGGGTCTCCAAGCGGAGATCCTGTCCAAGTGGGACGGGCGACCTCAATCTCTGGATCTTCAGATCTCGTTGAGTCATCGCACCGGGGAAAACCTTCTGTGGTGGCTCCAGTCCCCGTTGGTGTCCGGGGGCAAGTCGTTTCGTCCGATCTCGTGGACGATAATCACCACGGATGCCAGCCTGTCGGGCTGGGGTGGTGTTCTGGGCGTTCTGTCCTCCCAGGGGACCTGGTCGGAGGGGGAGTCTTCCCTCCCGATCTACATTCTGGAATTGCGTGCGATAAATCTCTGTCTTCATCGCTGGACGGGCCGGCTGCAGGGCTGCCCGGTTCGGGTGCAGACGGACAATGCCACGGCGGTGGCCTACATCAACCACCAAGGGGGCACCAGGAGTGCCCGAGCGGCTCGAGAAGTGGCCGCCATTCTGTCTTGGGCCGAGACTCATGTCCCGGCGATAACGGCGGTTCACATTCCGGGAGTGGAGAACTGGCAGGCGGACTATCTGAGTCGCCAGACCCTGGATCAGGGGGAATGGTCTCTCCACCCGGCTGTCTTCCAGATGTTGTGCGCGAAGTGGGGTCTTCCAGATGTGGACCTATTCGCGTCTCGCCTCAACTACAAGGTGAAGAGGTTCGTGGCAAGGACGCGCGACCCTCGGGCAGACGCGTCGGACGCGTTAGTGGCCCCGTGGCATCAGTACAGGCTGATGTACGCGTTTCCACCGATTCAGTTGCTGTCCAGGTTCCTTCGCAGGTTACACTCGGAACGCAGCACGGTGATTCTTGTGGCACCGGACTGGCCTCGCCGGTCCTGGTACGCAGACCTCGTGAATCTGGCGGTCGACGCCCCTTGGCGTCTGCCCCTTCGAGACGATCTACTGTCTCAAGGACCGATTTACCATCCTGCTTTACAGTCGCTGGCTTGACGGCCTGGCTGTTGAGACCGAGGTCCTGAAGGAGAAGGGTCTCTCTCCAGAGGTCGTTCATACTTTGATCAACGCGAGGAAGTCTTCCTCGGGGAAGGTTTATTACCGTACTTGGAAGGCCTATTTTGCCTGGTGTGAGTCCAGGGGGTTTTCACCCCGCACGTACTCGGTTTCCCGTGTGCTGTCTTTCCTTCAGACGGGTGTCGATCAGCGTTTGGCGCTGGCTACGATAAAGGGTCAGGTGTCTGCGCTGGCCGTTCTGTTTCAACGTCCCGTGGCTTCCAACTCCTTGGTTGGCACTTTTATTCAGGGTGTGCGGCATCTGGTTCCTCCTAGGAGGGATCCTTTGCCTCCTTGGGACTTGAATCTCGTTCTATCTGTGTTACAACGTGCTCCTTTTGAACAGATCAGGGAGATCTCGTTGTCTATGTTGTCCAAAAAGGTCGCCTTTTTGGACCTGGTTGTTCATTTGGATAAGGTGGTCTTGCGACCTAATCCTTCTTTTCTACCGAAACGAGTTTCGGAATTCCATCTTAACGAGGATATTGTTTTGCCTTCGTTGTGCACGAAGCCTAAACATCCGAAGGAGGTGAGATTGCACTCTCTGGATGTTGTTCGGGCGATAAGGGTTTACCTTAAATCGACTGAGTCTTTTCGTAGGACGGACTCCTTGTTTGTTCTTCCAGAGGGTCCTCGGAAGGGCATGGCGGCTTCGGCCTCTACCATCGCCAAATGGATCAGGCAGACCATTGAACAGGCCTATGCCTTGCAGGGGAAGGTTCCCCCTGTGCCTGTGAAGGCGCACTCTACTAGATCACTGAGTACGTCTTGGGCCTGCCGTCATGGGGCTTCTGTGGCCCAGGTGTGTAAGGCAGCGACCTGGTCGACCGTACACACTTTCACAAAATTCTACAAAGTAGATGTTCAGGCATCGGCGGATGCTTCCTTTGGCCGCAAGGTTCTTAGTGCGGCTGTTCCATAGGGTCCCTTGTTGGGGACTCCTGGCTGTTGGGATAGTTTTTTTGTATCCCCTGGTTTTTTTGTCTTTTCCTGGGTTGTTGCTCCTGTTGAGCACTTATTTTTGCTGTTGCCCAGCTGGTTTCCTTCCTTTGGTAAGGTTCCTTTCTTTGATGTGGAGACTGCGTTGCCTTTCGGCGCGGATGCGTTTCCCACCCCTCATGTTTGCACTGCTTTGGGACGTCCCCATATGTGACGAATATGAAGAGGCGGCGACTGTCGGAGGACGTAAGAGAAAACTGAATTTTTGTAAAATCTTACCTGTAAAATTCCTTTCTCTGAGTCCTCCGACAGTCGCCGCCCCCGCCCCTCTTTTGGGGTTTGAATGTATACTCTACTGCTATTCCACTAAAACTGAGATATGGTTGCAGGAAGTAGGAGGGTATTGACTGAGGGGACCACCCCTTGAGGGTGGGATATGTTAAAGCTTTATTGTTAACATATTCTGTTGCCTAGCTACTCCTTCGGAGCAAAGTCTAATACCCCATATGTGACGAATATGAAGAGGCGGCGACTGTCGGAGGACTCAGAGAAAGGAATTTTACAGGTAAGATTTTACAAAAATTCCGTTTTTTTTTTTTTTTTTGTGCTATAAACAAAAAAAAAGACAATGGTGGAAAAAAAAACAATATTTTTCACTTTCTGCTATATAACATTCCCAAAAAAAGTTTAAAAATCAATTTTTTTTTTCATCCTTTTAGGCCAATTTGTATTCTGCTACGTATTTTTATTAAAAAAAAAAAAAAAATCACAATAAGCGTATGTTGATTGATTTGCGCATTGTGTCTACAAACTAGGGGAAAGATTATGTCATTTTTATTATTTTATTTTTACTAGTAATGGTGGTGATCTTTGATTTTTAGTGGGACTGCGACATTGCAGCGGACAAATTGGACCCTTAACTGACATTTTTGGGGGGACCAGTAACATTACTACAGTAATCTGTGCTAAAAATATGCATGTTACTGTGCTAATGACACTGGCACAGAAGGGGGGTGATCAAAGGGTTAAGTGTGAGCCTATAGTAGTGTTTGCTAACTGTATGGGGGAGGGAATTGTGAAATGAACACAGAGACCTGTGATCCTAAATAGGAGGATCACATGCGCTCTGTGATAATTTCAGAGAGAACAACGGTCTGCTGTGTTTATATCAGCAGACCGTCGTTCCCTCTCAGCTGGGAGCGATCGCGGGTGCCCGGCGGCAATCGCGGCCGCTGGCCCCCCTAGATCAGCATCCCTGATACCTAGTGGACCACCATCCATCTGGTTTTGGCGTACAGGATTGGGGAGCAGCGGTTGTCAGTGGACATGTGTCCGCTGCTCTATATGGGTGAATGGAGGGTCCAATCGGGTCCTGAAATACTGACAGGCGGACCTGATCGGACAGCTCATGTGAAAGTGGCCTAATAATGTGCATGATGTTTTCAGAGTGGTGAATATTGACTTTTGGCCACACAATCAGAAAGTTTGATTTGGTCTTATCAGATCATAAAACCTTATACTGCCTTTTTGCTGTATCTTCTACGTGCTTTTTGGAAATCTCCAACCAGGATTGTAAATGGCTTCTACCAGTAAGGCTTCCATAAAACCAAGTTTTGGGAAGTGTTCAAGTCATACTGTAGCTGTCAGACCTCATCTGTTCAGACATCATTGGCTTCTTGGTTGCTTCTGTAATATCCTCATTACCCAGAAGGGGGTGGGTACGCCAAAGCGTGGTTGTGCCATATTGTTCTCTAATCGTGTTTGGGTTACTTTTTTTTATAGCCCAATTCAGATTTTTCATCTTCAGAATTTTATTAGTTTTTTTTTTTTTCTTTTTTAAGCTCCTTTGTTTTTTTGATGCAGTTTTTTTATGAAATAAATTGGAACAATATGGGACATTTCCAGAAACTTCTTTTCTCTTACGTCCTCCGACAGTCGCCGCCATCTTCATATTCGTCACAATGGGGTATTAGACTTTGCTCCGAAGGAGTAGCTAGGCAACAGAATATGTTAATATAAAAGCTTTTAACATATCCCACCCCCAGGGGGTGGTCCCCTCAGTCAATACCCTCCTACTTCCTGTATCCATACTTCAGTTTCAATGTCTAGCTTGTCTGGAATTGAGCCATCGCACCAGAAGGGATCTTCTGTGGTGGCTCCAGTCCCCGACGGTGTCGGGGGGCAAGTCTTTTCGTACTCTTTCTTGGACAGTGATCACCACGGATGCCAGCCTGTCGGGCTGGGGTGGTGTTCTGGGCGTTCTGTCCGCCCAGGGGACTTGGTCGGAGGAGGAATCCTCCCTTCCGATCAACATTCTGGAATTGCGGGCGATAAATCTCTGCCTTCAACGTTGGATGGACAGACTACAGGGCTGTCCGGTTCGGGTGCAGACGGACAATGCCACGGCGGTGGCTTACATCAACCACCAAGGGGGCACCAGGAGTGCCCGTGCGGCTCGGGAAGTAGCCGACATTCTGTCTTGGGCCGAGACTCCCGTCCCAGCGATATCGGCAGTTCACATTCCTGGGGTGGAGAACTGGCAGGCGGATTATCTGAGCCGCCAGACCCTGGACCAGGGGGAATGGTCTCTCCACCCGGATGTCTTTCAGAAGTTGTGCGCGAAGTGGGGTCTTCCAGATGTGGACCTGTTCGCGTCTCGTCTGAACAACAAGGTGAAAAGGTTCGTGGCAAGGTCTCGCGATCCTCGGGCAGACGCGTTGGTAGCTCCGTGGCATCAGTACCGACTGATGTATGCGTTTCCACCGATTCAATTGCTGTCCAGGTTCCTTCGCAGGTTGCACTCGGAACGCAGCACGGTGATTCTAGTGGCGCCGGACTGGCCTCGCCGGTCCTGGTACGCGGACCTCGTGAATCTGGCGGTCGACGCCCCGTGGCGTCTGCCTCTTCGAGACAATCTCCTGTCTCAAGGGCCGATATTCCATCCTGCTTTACAGTCGCTGGCTTTGACGGCCTGGCTGTTGAGACCAAGGTCCTGAAGGATAGGGGTCTCTCCCCGGAGGTCATTCACACTTTGATCAACGCGAGGAAATCTTCCTCGGGGAAGGTCTATTACCGTACTTGGAAGGCCTATTTTGCCTGGTGTGAGTCCAGGGGGTTTTCACCTCGCACATACTCGGTGTCTAGGGTGTTGTCCTTCCTTCAAAAGGGTGTCGACCAGCGTTTGGCGCTGGCTACGGTCAAGGGTCAGGTGTCTGCGCTGGCCGCTCTTTTTCAACGTCCTGTGGCGTCTAACTCCTTGGTTAGTACTTTTATTCAAGGGGTGCGACATCTGGTCCCTCCTAGGAGGGAACCTCTGCATCCTTGGGACTTGAATCTTGTTCTGTCCGTGCTACAACGTGCTCCCTTTGAACAGATCAGGAAGATCTCGTTGTCCATGTTGTCCAAAATAGTCGCCTTTTTGGTGGCGATCACTTCGGCTCGCAGGGTTTCGGAGCTGGCAGCTTTGTCCTGCAAGTCTCCGTATCTGGTCATCCATCTAGATAAGGTGGTCTTGAGACCTAACCCTTCTTTTCTTCCGAAAAGGGTTTCGGATTTTCACCTCAATGAGGATATTGTCCTACCTTCGCTCTGCGCGAAGCCCAAACATCCGAAGGAGGTGGAGCTGCATTCCTTGGATGTTGTTCGGGAGTTTAGGGTTTACCTGAAATCGACTGAATCTTTCCGCAAGTCGGATTCCTTGTTTGTCCTTCCTGAGGGACCTCGGAAGGGCATGGCGGCGTCGGCTTCTACCATCGCCAAATGGATCAGACAGACTGTTGAACAGGTCTATGCTTTGAAGGGGAAAGTTCCCCCTGTGCCTGTGAAGGCGCACTCTACCAGATCTCTGAGTACGTCTTGGGCCTGTCGTCATGGGGCTTCTGTGGCCCAGGTGTGTAAGGCGGCGACTTGGTCGACCGTGCACACCTTCACAAAATTCTACAGAGTGGATGTTCAGGCATTGGCAGATGCTTCCTTTGGCCGCAAGGTTCTTAGTGCGGCGGCTCCTTAGGGCCTCTTGTATTGGGCTCCTTGGCTGTTTGGGATATATGTTTTTATCCCTAGGTTATTTGTTTTCCTGGGTTATTGCTTCTGTTGAGCAAGTTTTTCTCATGTTGCCCAGCTGGTTTCCTTCCTTTGGTAAGGTTCCTTTCTTTGATGTGGAGACTGCGTTGCCTTAGGCGCGGCTGCGTTTCCCACCCCTCATGTTTGCACTGCTTTGGGACGTCCCCATTGTGACGAATATGAAGATGGCGGCGACTGTCGGAGGACGTAAGAGAAAACTGAATTTTTGTAAAATCTTACCTGTAAAATTCCTTTCTCTGAGTCCTCCGACAGTCGCCGCCCCCGCCCCTCTTTTGGGGTTGGTTGTATACTCTACTGCTATTCCACTGAAACTGAAGTATGGATACAGGAAGTAGGAGGGTATTGACTGAGGGGACCACCCCCTGGGGGTGGGATATGTTAAAAGCTTTTATATTAACCTATTCTGTTGCCTAGCTACTCCTTCGGAGCAAAGTCTAATACCCCATTGTGACGAATATGAAGATGGCGTCGACTGTCGGAGGACTCAGAGAAAGGAATTTTACAGGTAAGATTTTACAAAAATTCCGTGTTTTTTTTTTTTTTTTTGTGCACACAGGTGAATTGCTCTCAACTACTTAGCTAGCTTTTGAAGGGAGTTGGTTGCACCAGAGCATGTCTTAAGATTTTACACCAAAAGGCTCCTTTCACATGGTCCGCCTCCGTCGGCGAACTCTGTGCTGCTCATCGGGGGGATCGATACACTGATCCCCGCTGAGCAGGTAGGTAACAGCTCCCTCTCCACTCTGTGTGCGGAGAGGGAGGTGTCAGAGCCCCGCTGCGCTCTGTCCACTCTCATCTGATCCGATCCCCTGGACGGATGGAAAATAGGGTTTCCATCTGTCCGGATTTCACGGACAGGATCGTATGCGGATTGCAGTGGGTGTCAGCGGACATGGTCACCGCTCGCATCAGCTGCCCCATAGGGATGCATTGAGGATCCGATCAGATCCGCCTAAAAAAAACTGACAGGCGGATCTGATCAGATCGTTCGTGTGAAAGAGCCCAAACAGAGAAAATATTTGTACTCCTTTTGCCCCTTTTACATAATGGGTCTGTCAGTTTTTCAGGCAGATCTGATTGGGCATTGCATTCACCCCTATCGACCAGCGCGTGTAAATGGAATAGTGTTCATTTGCACCGGCCTACCTCCAATCCACTAAAAAGAAAACGAAGGGGATCTGTCCCACTCCGTCTAGGTGGATTGGATCAGAGTGCAGTCAGGTGTAAACGGACAGAGGAGTCCATTTACACACACTGGTCCATAGAGTAGAACGGGCTCAGTCTGTGTCCGCTGTGCATAAACTAAAGGCTAGTACATATTATAAGAAAATCGGGCTAACATTTTCGTCCAAAGGATTTTCGTACTATTTTCGTATAGTGTGTACAGAACGTTGTACAGACGATTCAGAATTTTCGTACAAAAATTCTCGAAGGGACAAACTCCAACGTTTTTCTCATACGGGAAAAAATGAACGGTTTTCGTTTAATGTGTACCGTTTTTCTACGATTTTTGTACTAGAAAAATCAGAAAAGAAAGACTGCAAATAATCAGAAACAATAAACAACAAAAAAAAGGCTTTGTCATATGAGAATTTTCGTACAAATTTTCTTAAGAATTTTTGTTCATCGGTTCTGATTTGCTGTGAAACGAGGAAAATTGAACAATCGTTCACACGATTTTCTTATAGTGTGTACCCCACTTTAGTGAACACGAACCTGTCATCCACCCGCTCTGCTCAGAACAGTGGACAGACCCTCTGCTGATCTAATCAAGGTCCGCCCTGTGTGAAAGGGGACTA